>NC_045438.1:161434594-161492157 GCF_002776525.5 Piliocolobus tephrosceles
GTGTGTATGTGTGTATGTGCGTGTGTATACGTGTGTATGTGTGTATGTGCGTGTGTGTACGTGTGTATATGTTTATACGTGTGTGTACACGTGTATGTGTTGTGCATGTGTGTACGTGTGTATGTGTATATGCGTGTATGTGCGTGTGTGTATGTGCATGTATGTGCGTGTGTGTATGTGTGTGTATGTATGTGTGTATGTGCGCGTGTGTGTACGTGTGTATGTGCGTGTGTGTGTACGTGTGTGTGTGTGTGTGTGTTTACAAACACAGAGAGGCTGAAAATGAAATGCGCCCAACAGCAAGTAGACATTTGCTCAAGACCCCTTCTTTGTCATCACACTCCTCACTGCAAAAATAGAGCCACTGGCCAGGACCCTTACTTAAGGCACCCTTATAGTGAATGAACTCTACACTAGCCTCACATTCTTACCAGAAATATAAGTAACTCACTAATAAATACCCCAGATCTGTTCCATTTTCTTTCTTTTTTCACCCTATACCCCACAGACACAGTGTTAACAATTTTCTTATTCCTCAAACACCTACATGATTTTTTGCCATCCCAATTAAATATTTTTATATCAACATTTGTCTTTCTTGCTCTCTTTTTATAACTTAATACCCCGAACCCCCTTTAAAACCGTCTGTGCCTTAGTCTTGCAACACAGACCAGAAAAGCGCCAGCTTCAGAGACTGCGCAGGATAGGAACAAAGCTCTCTGCTGAACCATCTGCCTTTTCTTCGCTGTAGAAAAACAGAGGATTTACAGGTTTAGAAGGAGATTATTTTTCACGGCTTCCAGGCTACTAATATTCTATCCTTGTTTGCAAAATTCCTCCCACAGGTTGAGCAAGTCACTGTGACCTCTACAGAGAAGAAATGCTCCTGAGATGCACTCTCGTTGGGAAAGATTCTAAAAATACAGAGTTTGGAGCTGCTGGGTTTGCCCCAGCCACGTGTTTGTGCTTCTCTCCTCCGTGCTAGGAACCTCCACCTTGACTCCCTATTTCTAGCAAGCAGAAGGACCGCTGCTGCCTTCCATGAAAGGCATTCTATATCAGAGAGGGCCACGGAGGAAAGGGAATAAAACAAAAGTGAAGTCAATTTGCATTCAGATGTTGGCATTAAGTATTAATAGGGCTTGGGGTGAGGGTAGTTTCTCTTTTATTCACGCTCAGGTTGCCATGGCTGTCCGTGTTTCCAGGGATGGCAGAGGGGGATGGTGAAAAGGAGGAAAGGGCTACTGAGCCTTCGTGGAGCAGTTCAAGGTCAGATCCTCACCCTGTGCCCTGACACTGTGGCCCAGATGGCCGAGAGAGAGTTCAAGGAACTGAAAGATGCAGAAGTTTCCAGCACGACCAGAGAACATCTGATTGGTTTCTCTTTAACTGATAAGCACCCTTGTGTTTTAAAAACAATACCCTGGCCAGGCATGGTGGCTCATGCCAGTAATCCTAGCACTTTGGGACGCTCAGATGGGAGGATCACTTGAGGCCAGGAGTTTGAGACCAACCTGGGCAACATAGTGAGACCTCCATCTCTAAAAATAATAACAACAACAACAACAACAACAAAAACCCAGCAATAACCCAAGCTTAGGCTCAAGAGGGAATATCAGCAGAGACACAGGAAAGTGAAGAGTGGTATCGTAGGACGGCCCAAGTTCAGATACCCTTTGAAGGCGGGGCTGGAGACTGTGTTCAGTTGGGAATGGGAGAGGCCCTGTCCTCAGCCTGTGGAGCCACCGGCCCCTGTGCTTTCTCGTTCTAATTTACAGAACCAGGAAAGAGGAGAGGGTGGATGGGAAGGGCTGGCACCCCCGCTGCATCCACCTCTAGCCTTTGGAAGGCGATTAGGAAGCTGTGCTGATGGCACTGGACAGGGGCAGCTGCTGACTGAGGAAGCAATGGCTCTGCGCCCAAGGTGGGCTTTGTGACCAGGGGAAGTCCTTTCCAAAGGAAGCCCTTGAAGCCAAGTATCCTGTAGGGGGAGGATTCTGTGTCTTCTTTTTCTTATCTTTTCTTTTTTGAAAAGCCTCTAGACTCACACCACCCGAGTGACTGTTTATTTAGCGTTCTTGCAAGGCTGGCTCTTGTCACCCATGTCTGAGCCTGTCCCTGCATTATCCTCTTCCAGGGAAGCTTGGAAATTTCCATCACTCCCCTCTAATGCAACCCTATTCTGCCCCAGCCAGACTGCCCTGGGAATGTGTGAGCTTGACAGCAGAGAGCAGTCGTTCTCATTCTTAACTGCTCATTTGAAGCACCTAGATGGGTTTTAAAAGTTCAGATGCCCAGATGATACATGGCGCAGTAAAATCAGAATCCCTAGGGGTGGATCCCAGGCTCGGTATCTTTTAGAACTCTCCAGAGTGATTCCAATGGCTGCCAAGCTTGAGGGTCAGCTTCTGAGTGCATACAGATGGCCTGGACTCGATTCTCAACTCTGCCACTGGTACTAGTCTCGGCCCAGTTATTTTCCACTGTCTGCCACAGTTTCCTCATCTGTAAAATGGGAATCATAATGGTACCAATAGCACATAGCATTAGTGTGAGGATTAAATAAGTTAATGTGTGCGAAGGGCTTGGAAAGTGGCTGGCATAGTCAGTGTTTGCTCTAAGTGTTTGCTGTGTGTGATGCCAGGGAGCACATCTTAAGAGGGACCTGGGCAGGTGGAACAGGCAGGGGATGGAACCTGAGGATGTGTCTCATGAGCAGAAGTGTAAAGACCTGGAGGTGTGTTTCTCCTGGAAAGGAGGAGCCTTTGTTGAGACAGGATGGTCATCTTCAGATTTCTATCAGATGGGAAAGAAATGACCCTTGTTCTGCATGACTGTAGAGGAAAGAACGATGATTCAGGAGTGAAAAGTTTCCAGCAGAGTCATTCATTCACTCTCCAGCAAGATGGACAGTATCATGAGGAGTGAGTTCCCAAGCTCTGGGGTATTCTAGCAGCAGTGGGCCAGTTTTTGGTGGAAAGGTTATAGGAGGAATCAGAATGGAACTGAAGGACTTTCGAGGCCTTTTCTAGCCCGTGCCGTGCATGTACTGAGCAGTGCGAAATGTTAGTTGTTATGAAATGTGGTCTTGAAGTGGGCAAGGCCTCACGGGGGATGGTGGTGGAGGCCATCAGCAAGTCTAAAACTGTGTCCAAGACAGTACCAGGCTCAGCATGGCGGCTCAAACCTGTAGTTCCAGCAATTTGGGAGGCTGAGGTGGGAGGATCGCTTGAGCCCAGGAGTTTCAGATCGCTTGGGCAACACAGTGACAGCCCATCTCTACAAAAAAAAAAAAAAAAAATAGCCAGGTGTAGCGGTGAGCAATTGGGAGGTTGAGGGTGGAGGATCCCTTGAACCCAGAAGTTGAAGGCTGTAGTGAGCCACGATTGTACCACCGTACTGCACCCTAGGCAACAGAGCAAGACCTTGTCTCAGAAAAAAAAAAAAAAGAGAAGACCAAAGTCAAATGAGGTGGAGTCAAACCTGTTCTCAAGTTGAGGGGTGAACGCAGGGCTGGGGTTGGAGCCTGGCCCATGCGGGCATTGGAGAGGAGCCAGTTAAGAAGCCTGCCTGGGGTGAATATTGGGCTTCTGCTGTGAGGAGGGGTCGAGATACCCACAGGCCGTCTACTGTTAGTTCTGGACACAGGACAGATGGGTGGGCTGGCTTTGTTTAAGGCATAGGGTCAAAGAAGACACTTTCTAAATCTGAAGAGCTCAGCCTTGGCAGGTTTCCACCCAGGATGTCCATGCGCTGTACCATGCCCTGTGCCTTCATCACTCCCTCTGACCTCCCTCTCTGTGCAGATCCCTAGCATTTTGCCTACGCTGGGGGAATTCTACCAAGCCTATTTCACTTGACTCTTCCTTTTGGGGTGGGGCCGAGACAGCACTAGTTGTGACACGATGGTATTCACTAAAAATCGAGCCACATTTCCCTTTCACTAAGTCAGCCCCGCTCTCACCCCCTAGTGTTTGCCCAGCACATGTTCGGCCACATCCTTTGTGTGAGTTTGGTGGGTGACTTCCGCACGGCGCCTGGTCCTCATTCTGCCCCACCCCTGCTACCCTCCTCTGCAGGGCTTCAGGGTTGTGATCCTCGGTCCTATTTCTCCCTGGCTGCCCTGACCCCCTCAACCCCAGTGACCCCCTTCCTCAGCATCTCTGCCACTCTGCATAGCCACACCCTGCAGAAGGCGCCACCCGCTGGATGGCCATCTCTGAAATGCCTCTGTAGCCACCACTCCCGTCCTTCCATGGGTCCCACTCACTCATTCCTGCTAAGCCTCTTCTTCGCCTTTATCGTGGCCCCTGGAGCCCCTCCTTGTGTTTGGCATTGTGGACCCATCTTGGTTGCATCTGTTCCCTCCCTCCCTCCCTTTGTGGTGAAATGATTTGGCAAAGTCCTCAAAAGCACCTCCCTTTTCTTACCCTCTTGACCTTCCCCTGTGTCTCCCTGGGCAATCCTTTCATCTACTTCTGATCCCAAAGTGCTGAATTCCACTGAAGAGATTGGTGCCCCAAAAGTAATTGGACGCCCTGCCCAGTGCTGCTGGGGACGCTCCCAGTGCCTTCAGGCATGGTCCTCTGACTCCGTTTTTAGCTCCCTATCAGATTCCCAGGACAGCTGCTCCAAATCTTTTCCACTCTCCTCCAGCCCTAACTGACCCTGCTCGTTTCCCTCTCCAGAGCAGACCTCTGCACCGCATTGGCTAAGCAAACCACCCCTCCACACTACGGAGGTTGCTGACTTTCTTTCTTTCTTTTTTTTTTTTAAAGGGGATAATTTCTCATTCTCTTTTTCTTTCATCTTATTTTGAGGGAGAAATGTTCCTTATTCTTTCTAAGGCTAAAGCTCCCACCCTTGCTGCTAACCTTTTTCTTCTTTTTTATTTTTTATTTTTGAGACAGGGTCTCACTGTCACCCAGGCTGGAGTGAAGTGGTATGATCATAGCTCACTGCAGCCTAGACCTCCCAGGTTCAAACGATCCTCCTGCCCCAGCCTCCTGAGGAGCTGGGACTACAGGCGTGAGCCACTGTGCCTGGTCTCTCTTCTTTTTCTGCGATCCTGCTCAGCTGCCACTTCTTCTCATCTTAAATCTCCTTTTCCTCTGAGCCTTGAATCTTGAGACTTTCCCTAGTTTCCTTCATCTTACAAAACAACCAGCGCAAAGCTCTATCTTGTTTTCCTCCCGCCTCCCTCCTTTCTCTGTCATCTTCCTCATTTTCTCAGCCCCTTACCATCTGAGTTCCCCTGTCCCCAGGAACTAGCCACACGGAGCCAATGTCCCTAAACTCTGCCTTGCCATCTCCCCCTCCCCGGGAGGCAGCCTCGTGAAGTGGAAAAAGTCTTGACATTGGAGTCAGCCTTGCAGGGGTTTATATCTGGGCTTTGCCCCGTATGCGTTATATAATCCTCACCCTCATTTGATACATTTTTAATCTTTCCGAAGTCAGGTTCCATCCTCTGAAAAATGGAAGCAGGGATACCTAATTTATTCGGTTGTTGTGAGTATAAAATGAATTTATACTTCTAAAGTGTCCAACATATAGTTGGTATAACATTTTAAAAAATGATTCCCATTTATCCCTCGCTTCAGCTAATGCTGATCCCTTCATGCAGTATGCCTTTGCCTTCTTCCACATACCTGCTGGATTTCCACCCACCTCTCAAGGACTAGGTACTTCCTTCCCCTTTCATCTGTTGGGCCCAAGTCCTTGCAGTTACTTTGTCCTCTGAACCTTGTTACTAAGGTCCTATGTCGGCAAATAGTTAAGACATTCCCTGGTTGGTGGAATTGGTCACATTTCTCACGTATTAAAGGAAATGGCCAGGCTAGCGGATATCTAAGATTCCTTCCAACTTGAACAAACTATGACTCAGTGATCATGTTTGGAGTGTGATGTAATGAAGATACTCATTTGTAAAAGTGACCAAGGATGCTTCTCATGTTTGTCCTGTAATGTAAGTTCAAAAAGAAGGGTCAGGGTTAGGTTAGGGTTAGAGTTAGGCTTGGGGGCTGTTTTCTCAAGTGCGTTAGTTAATTTATTTTTTTCATGCCGTAAATACTGAGCACGGACTATGTGTGCCTGGTTCGGTGTTGGGCACTGAGAACAAGACAAGTCAAGCTCAGTCTCAGCACAACCTAGCTGGCATCTGGCACATTCTTCTTGGGAAATAGAGACAGATGCACGGAGGTGGGCCGTGGGCTGGGCGACTGCCTGGGCTTAGTGGCCACTGTGAGAGAGGACAGTCTGGAGGGACAGTCTTCAGCAGCAGTAGCACCTGCCCCTCCTGGCAGGACTCTCCACATGGTTACTTGGGTCGTGAGTCCCTGGGCTTGTCACATTATCCACAGGCCGGCTGAAATGCCTTCTGCTATACACACCACGCTTCCCTCAATTCATCTTTCAATCTGGAGGATTTACAAAGATTTATACCATTAAGAGCAAGATCTCAACAACATGCCATATGGGGAAAACCTGTTTTACTTCTGCCCGTATAGGTATTAGTCTGTAAGCTCTTCTGGGCAGGGACCCATTTTCTGTGTCATGGTTCTCTGTGCAAAGCTTTATTCCTTCTAAGGGCCAGGGTTTCAGATGTTTGGGTCTATTCCTCTATCCAGGATGAACATTGAGGAACCACTGACCAGTGGTAATTTGCATTTTATATTGAGGCATGTGGGTCTGAATCTTATCTTATATCCCCCAAGAAAACCTAAAGATAAGAGGAGGTGAGGACACCAGTTTTTCTTAGCGTCGAGCCCACTTCTGGCTAAGGAGCAGCTGGGCTGACATGCGCTCATCTTCCTCACAGCCTGGAGGCCATGGTTTGTGATTCTCCAAGGGTCTGGAGGCAAAACTGGAGGACAGATGAGAGGAGTGGTGGTCTCTTCTGTGTGTTCCCTGCACCTGGCCACCAATCAGATGTGCATGAGTCGTGTGTGAACTGCTGTCAAGGACGGGGAAGTCACAGTACTGCCATCTGGGCTGCGGCAAGGAAGGGATACATGGAATCCTTCCCAGTTCTTCTTGGTGATTTTGCAGGAGCTTATGAATCCCTTTTCTTCTCTCCTACTCCCGTCTCCCTCTATAGTGGACCTCCTGTCAGAAGCCCATGTGAAGAGACCCAGATTCACCCCTGTGTCCACATAGACAAAGCAGAGGGGAAGGGAAGGTAGAGAATGGGGAAAGGACGGTGGTCCTAATGCTTTCTCTAAGTGGGTCAGGAGCAGGAGACAGAGCAGGGCAGGTAGAGTGTTCAATTGCACTTGGCTTTCAAAGGCAGTTTCCTGGCTCTGGGACAGGCAGGTCCCAAATGAAGGAAAATTGAAGTCCCCAGCCTATAATCCCATCTCTTAGCCTCATCAAAAAGTTATCATGCTCCCAAGTAGATCTTTGCTATGTTTGTAGCAGATTTGGCTAAAGAGACATCTGAGGCTGACTATATGTTTGAGGTCTAAGTAATACTGGCTAACGTTTGACAGCTTAGGGGGCTGCTGGCTTTTTTTTTTTTTTTTTTTGAGACAGAGTCTCACTCTGTTGGCCAGGCTGGAGTGCAGTGGTGAGATATCACAGCTTTACAACCCTGACCTCCTGGACTCAAGCAGTCCTCCTACCTCAGCTTCCCGAGTAGCTGTGACTACAGGCACATGCCACCATGCCCAGCTAATTTTTCTACGTTTTGTAGAGACGAGGTCTTGCCAAGGCTGATCTCAAACTCCTGGGCTCAAGTGATCCTCCCACCGCAGCCTCTCAAAGTGCTGGGAATGCAGGTGTGAGCCACTGTGTCAGGCCAATTTTTACATTTTTTAAAACAATTTTTTTTTGTAGAAATGGTGGTTCACTTGAACTTCTGGCCTCAAGTGATCCTCCCACCTCAGCTTCCCAAAGGATTGGACTACAGGTGTGAGCCAACGCCCTGGCCGGTTGGCTTTTATTTGCATTTGATTGATGATCACAGCATTCCTATGCAGTAGCCAGGGTAAGTATTCTGTTCTTGCCTCAGCTTAGAGGTGATGAGTTTGAGGCTGGGAGCGGTGAGATGACTTTGGAGAGTGGTCCAGGGAGGATGTAACACTATGGTTGATTAAGTCCGTCTGTGACAATTGACAGATCACAGGTGTGAAATAGGGCTGGATGCAGTGGCTCACACCTGTAATCCCAGCACTTTGGGAGGCTGAGGCAGGTGGATCACCTGAGGTCAGGAGTTTGAGACCAGCCTGACCAATATGGTGAAACCCCATCTCTACTGAAAATACAAAAACTGCCGGGAGTGGTGGCAGGCGCCTGTAATCCCAGTTACTCGGGAGGCTGAGACAAGAGAATCGCTTGAACCCAGGAGGTTGCAGTGAGCCGAGATCATGCTACTGCACTCTAGCCTGGGCAACAGAGTGAGACTCCATCTCAGTAATAATAATAATAATAATAATAATAATAATAATAATAATAATAATGATGATGATGATGATAAGATAAAATAAGGTGAAATAGAAAGCTAGAGACATCTTTCTTCATGACAGAATTCTACAAAGTGGCACTCGTCTCAAGAATAGTTCACTTTTTCTGTTGTAGAATAATGCCTGTGTGGTAGGAGGTAGTAACTTGGACATGTCAATGTATATACCCCCATGGAGACCCCAACATCTCATTCTACAGGCAGAGAACAATGACTAGCTGGGTTCAACAGTCCAGGTGTACGTGGCCATAAGCATAGGGAAGCTGAAGGCCTGTTGAAGAGATTGTGAGCCTCACCCTTGCTGCAGAAACTGCGCCACCCTGTAGCGAGCCTTCAGCATTTCTTTCATAGATTTGTTTTCTTTTTTGAGACAGAGTCTTGCTCTGTTGCCCAGGCTGGAGTGCAATGGTGCAATCTCGGCTCACTGTAACCTCTGCCTCCCAAGCTCAAGTAATTCTCCTGCCTCAACCTCCTGGGTAGCTGAGACCACAGGTGTGAGTCACCACGCCTGGCTAATTTTTGTCTTTTTAGTAGAGACAGGGTTTCACCATGTTGGCCAGGATGGCTTCGGACTCCTGACCTCCTATGATCCACCTGCATCGGCCTCCCAAAGTGCTGGGATTACAGGTGTGAGCCACCGTACCCGGCCTATACTTTTAAGTGAGCAACTGAATCGAGAGTCCTTCTCCCACCTGTGACAGACCCACTGATTTAATCTGGCGTCTGGACACAGGGTGTCACTCTGCTAAATCACTGCACAGTGCCTTTTATCTTTGGCATCTTTCTTAGCTTCTCCCAGAAGGCCAGCAAGAGGAATGCCAAGGGAACGGCACCCTGTTTCACACCAGCTACAGTTCTATCAGCCAAAGAGCACTCACAACCAACAGTCACTATCAAAACTTCAGGGTGAAAGAATGGCCTGAATTGGCCAATTGGGAGCTATGAGGAACTGAAATAAAACGGCATGTCACTTTTCTCTCTCTAGCTGTATTATTAGGTATAATTTGGATGTCACCAATGTGCACTCACTGAACATCTTCGTGTGCTCACGTGAAATTTGAACTCATGAATGTTATGGTCAGAGGGACTTAGAATGTGCTTCAATCATTATACTACATTTCTTATTTTATATGATATGAATTTTTGGAGAGAAATAAACATAGTCAGCAATGTACTACTTGAGGGCAGAGAAAAGATGTTTCCCGCTATCTGCCTCACAAGCTCAAAATGTGACTAATACTTGTCCTGTTTGTCAACAAAATCATTAGAAACCAAAAGCTGCTGTGGCCACCGCCTGAGAAAATCCAGGATGGCCCATTGCTGGTAGGTGAATTGTGCCGTCCCATTACCCATGGGTCCTGGTGGGTACCCGTGAACCTTGGCTGGGATAGGTAGACATGCATTCTAGATTTAGATTTGCATATCCAGGACTGCAGCAAACATGATGAGAGGCCCAGAGCAGAAAGCAGTTTTTAACTTGGCCTGGCCCCTTATGTATTATCATCTAATCAAGGAATCCGTTTTATGACAGGTGCAGTATGATGATGTGCTGTGACGAATCGGATGCGATGGATTTACCATATTCCTTACCACCCACAAGGTGGTGGACTGATTGAGGTTAGAGTGGACGTTTGAAACATTTGCTTACCAAATTTTGGTAAGGAGGTGATCAGGGATTGAAGGGATGCCTTGTATCATAGAACGAATGGGGGTTAACACTTTTTAAAAAGGACTAATTGAAATTATGTGAAAATATCAGTTGCTAGTGCAATAGGATGCAAGATCTTTTAGCACTGTAGACCATTTAGAGTAGTAAATTGGCACATGGCTGAAGATTTTAAGATCTGTTAAGAGGCTGTGCAGTGTCACGTGCCTGTAATCCAAGCACTCTGGGAGGTGGAGGCAGGGGGATTTCTTCAGACCAGGAGTTCAAGACCAGGGTGGGTCGCAGAGTGAGACTCTGTACACACACACACACACCAGGTGTAGTGGTGCACACTTGTAGTCCCAGCTACTTGGGTGGCTGCGGCAGGAGGATTGCTTCAGTCTAGGAGTTCCAGACCGCAGTGAGTTATGATTTCGCCACTGCACTCCAGGCTGGACCACAGAGTGAGACCCTGTAGACCTTCATTCAGCTTCCAAAGTAAAATGTTTTGGTTAGTGTATAAATAGCTCCTGAAGTCAGAATTTCTTTTTTATTGCAAGGTTTAGCTGGTGAAAGTAAAACTGCTATCCCTAACATTTTGACAGAACCAGATAGTCTAGCTAGAGTGCGGCTAGAGTCATCCTAGCGTAAGGAAATCAGAGAAGGTATTCTTGAATGCTAATGTACATTTTAAACACAACTATAAGAAAATGTTTATTATCTAGTATTTATTTAATCAGAAATGGCAGTTACTAGGAATATTTACATATGTCACTTTTTATCAGACGATGAAAATAGTCACAAAATAATTTTTTGTTTTTAGCTAACAAAATGAAATAAACAGCAACTACTATTTGTTGATGACCTATTATGCTTCTAATTATACTTTATTATTACCATTTTTTTTTTTGAGATGGAGTTTTGCCCTGTCACCCAGGCTGGAGTGCAGTAGCGCAATCTTGACTCACTGTAACCTCTGCCTCCTGGGTTCAAGTCATTCTCCTGCCTCAGCCTCCCAAGTAGCTGGGATTACAGGCCCATGCCACCACACATGGCTAATTTTGGTATTTTTAGTAGAGACGGGGTTTTGCCATGTTGGTCAGGTTCATCTTGAACCCCTGACCTCAGGTGATCTGCCCGCCTCAGCCTCCCGTGCTGGGATTACAGGTGTGAGCCACCACACCTGGCCTGTTTCGAGGTACTTTGTCTTATGATAGCCACATGGTAGATCCTGTGTCCATTTTACCTATGAGGACACTAAGTCGGAGAGGCTGAGTAACTTATCTGCAGTAGTCACAGAGCTAGTAACAGGCACATCTCTCTGACTTCAAAGCTCATGTTTCTTCTTGTTCAACTGCCTCTGCGAAGTCTTAATTCAGAAAACTCTTCTGCGAGGTATACCCAGGGTCCATACACATTTTAAGTCAGTCTTCCATGGCTTTTACAATTCGCCCGTGTGTGTCTGTGTACATATATATCTATATACGCATGTGAAATGGAACGTAAGGAAGACTTCTGTTGTCTACGACAGGCAGAGCCTTCCTGGAGCTTTTCCCCAGTGGAACTGTTGAATTCTTAGGTCTGAAACTGGACTTGATCAGTTAAATGTTGTCCAGGGATCTGACTCATGCTAACCAAATTGACAGAAAAAAAAAAAATTGTCCTTGAGCCCAAATAAGGTTTTAAACCTAATTCTATATGAAAATCTCAATGATCTGTAACCCACCTAATCAGAATTCTTTTTATCCTCAGAGCACTGGTCTAAGCCGCCTTAACCTCTGGATTATTGCAATAGCCTCCTTGTACTTCTTGCATCTATCTTTGCCACCTCAGCCTCCTTCCCTAATCCAATCCTGAGGTGCACACTTGAAAAACGAATATTTTAGTTAATAAATTGGGAATAGCTTTCTAAGTTAGTGAAATGATTTTCCACTGGAAGGAACATGGCTTAAAAATCAGGGCCAGTCATTTGCCCAAGGCCCTTCCATCTAGTGGGCTGATCTCGCTGTGCTACGCCAAAGACGTGGGCAGGTGGTGGCTTGGTGTACAGAGAATTAGAACAAAAGGAACAGTCTCTGCAAGGAATATTTCTATCTGGCAGTGATGCCCTGATAGATTGTCAGGTATCCTGACTGCTAACTTAGTCCTTTTTGCATATAGTACATCCAATGTTTGCTTAAGCAGAAAATGCCGTTCTGGATGACTGAGGTTTCATGGTATGCTCTGTTTTGTAATAAGGCCATGACTACATTCCCAAGAAACCTTGGATTATGAAAAACTAAATTAAAAAATAATTATTTCTTTTTCATGGCTCCTTGAGGGTCAACTTGATAAAAAAAAATATTTCAATGGTTAAAAAAGGGAGAAACTTTCCTACAAATTACTTGTTTTTTTTCTTTTGTAGGCTTTGCCATTATAAAGGTATTTAATTGATATATTTTGTTACTGAAAATTTAAAACTGTGAACTGTTTAATCAAAATGGGCAAAAACAATCCTAAATATCACAGAAGAAAGCCTATACAGCATACAAGATGGAAAATAAAAATCCATGTATTTACAAATAAGGAAAGTGCATTGTTGCAAAGCTCATGGCCCCAGTGGAGAGTAGAGAAGCAAGGTGGTGCCTGGGCCACGGGCCACTTCCATCAAACATGGCTATGAATGCACTCAGCTTTTTCTCTTCCGTGCACAGTGCCAGGTCCTGTTTGTGATCATGATAAAAACAAGCATGATAGGGTTGTGGTTTGAATACATCCCCTAAAGCTCATGTGTTGGAAACTTGATGCCCAATGCAGTGGTGTTGGTAGATGGGGCTTAGTGGGAGGTGTTTGGGTCATGGAGGCACCACTGTCATGAATAGATTAATGCCACTTTCTCAGGAGTGGGTTCCTTATTTAAAAAACAAGCCAGGGCTCCCCCACCCCCTGCCTTCTGCCATGGGATGACTCAAGAAGGCTCTTGCCAGATGTTGGCTTCTCAATCTTGGACTTCCCAGCCTCCAGAATCATGAGCCAATACATTTCTGTTTATTATACATCACCCAGTCTCAGATATGTTGTTATGGTGGCACAAAATGGACTAAGACAATATGTGTAATGCAAATCATGCTCCCATCAGTATCACTTTACTTCTTATTCACATTATAAAAATATGTACCATAGAAGCTGTATCTATACATATGGTCATTACTGCTTCTGTGAATCAACCAAAAATTTTTTTAAGAAAGAACACAGAGAACGTGTTTTTGCTCTTTCTAATGTGGCATACCAGTCTTTTTGTCAAGGTGTGGCGCTGCAAAGGACAGGCTGCGGGGAAGAATACACAGCGGACATCACTGTGTAACATGATCCTGGGTTCTCAAAGCAGTCTATGCTGTCCAGTGGGGAAAACCACTTTCCATTTGTTAGAACTGAATGCTTCCCTGAGTGTGCCCCTTTCCTCTGGAGGTGCTGCTAAAAGGATGCATTCACACCCACAAGCTGTGTGACTGTTTGTGTCATATCTGAAAGTGAATGATAGGATGGGAGCTGGGGACAGTGAAGGGCAAGGGAGAGCGAGAGGAAGACAGAATGATCAAAATCAAATGAAACACATGGGAACAACCTCCTTCCATACCCCCAAACTGCAACATTGCACAAAAAAATTCCAAAACTGTTGTAGGCACAACAAGATAGCATACACTCAGAAACGTCCAAGAGGAAAAGAAGTGAATTTGCCTCAGAAGAGAATGTTCTAGACAACGTCATAAAATGTACAAGAGAACATTTACTTTTGACCAAAGCTGAAAGAAGAAATGTGGCCAGTGCACAGGGGTGATAGAGAGTAGGTACCCTTGTCCTAAGGAGTTTTGAGAAAACTACAGTCTTCTGTTGGCACCTGGGGCTTATTCATTGCCATAGGAACCATTAATCTTATTGCTGAAGTTCTTAGTGATTTGAGATGAAGAATGTTTGCCTGAACACATTTTACCCTGTGGTCATCCTTCTGCATACAACTCTCCCCTCACAGCTGGGGTGCTTCCTGCTGCTATGGGGCCAGGGGTGCTGCAAACTTCTGGGATATTCCACAATGTAACGCCAATGGTCAGGATTGTTGTTAGGAAACTCCAGTAGGCAGATAATTCCGGCAGGTCCGAGACAAGTTGTTGTAAACGTTGGCACGGACTGGCTCACCTGTTGTGTGATTAAGTCATGGGGCTGCCGCTTGTTCTCTTTGGGACAAAGCCAGGCAGCATTTGTTCAAGTGAAAAATAAGGCTCTGTGTGCTGTGTGCCTGTATCAATAGAAACAGGCAAGCAGATTCCGCAGGGGAAAAGACAGCAAGTGGGTGGGAGAGACGACCCCGCAGCTGTGTTGAAGCTATCTCAGTCAAGGATGGCTTGGTGGCGAGAAACAAAAACCTACTTAGCTTAAGTAAAGTGGGATTTGTTTTAGGGTGTCAGTGGACTCACAGGGAGCCCAACAGAAGGAAGTGGAGGCTGACATCATGGGAACCTGAAAGCTGTCTGGCAGCTCCTTACACTGTGGCCCAGGCCCTGTCATCTCTAGGGCATGTCTGCCTCATTCCCTTTCTTTGCAGAGTGGGTCTTTGCAAGGCTCTCTCCCATCACAGGGGCCTGCATGTGGACTTGGGGAGGCCGTGGTGCCCAGGAGAGCCGCAACTCAGTATCACCATACAACTCAGGTACCCGGTACTCCCAACACAGCAGACTCTATTAGGAGTTCTGAAGGCAGGAGTTCATAACCAATGGGAGAGTGGGACCTGGCCGGCATGGCTAAATGCTGGCACTGGTAGGAGGAACACAGAGCTCCGATCAGGGCAGCGGTAGCACTGGCTGTGAGTTACTGAGAGAGTGAGTTGGCGGTATAGCCAGGAGAGGGTTGAAGGGCTGCCAGCTGTACAAAGAGGTTGAGTAACTGAAAGACCTTGTGAGAACAGAGATCAGAAATTTGAGGTTACTAGGGGACAAGACTGCCCCTGGGGAGAGGTGGACCTTGGAAAGGTTGTGATTTGCTGGGGGAGCAGGTGCTGAGTTAGGCTTGGGTGAGCGCTGGCAGTGGCCAAGCTGGGTATGATGCAGAAACACTCTGTTAAGTGTCATTTACATGGATGACATAGGGAGATGCCAGTTACTGGCAGAGAAGTAGGACTGGAATTGAAAAGGAAGGGCGGCCATACCCATCGTCACACTGAATGGTGGGGGTCGGGGAGACAAGGCAGGAGGAAGGAGATGTGTTTTCCAAGGAGAGGCAGGAGGCTAAAGAAAGAGGCGGGAGTGGAGGTGTCGGCATAAAGGAAATCTGGCAGAGGTGGCCCCACTGCATGAAGCAGGGTGAGGAGGTGCTGCTGGAAGGAGGCCACAGGGAGGTGGACCGGTGAGGAGGGATGGTTGATAGGGTTAGTACCAGTTGAAATGTCCTGTCTCCCATAAAGGAGGCAGGTAAACCACATCACAGAAGTACTGGGTGGAAGTAAAACAGAGCCACATTGGAGGCAGGGAGGAGTTAACATGGCCTTGGCGGGATATTGCAATTGACTAAGAAAGCAGAGTTAAAGAGGAATGTGTGTGTATGGACATGCGTGCATGCGCGACACACACACACACACACACACACACACACACACACACACACACACCCTTGCTTTCTCTGAGGTAAGCTCAGGGATTCTGGAACAAGAGGAATTCTAGGTTTTGTGTCAGAGTGACCCTTACCAGGGAGCTTAGAGCATGCCCAGTCTGAATAAGGTTTGGAATTCTTTGGGGGGCCTGGGTGTAACTGGAGCCTTGTGGCCTATTACAGTCAAGATCTACACCCCCAGCTGCCTTGGAATAAGACCAGTTTCTGATTTGCTTTTTTTTCATTTATGCCAAAACATCCAAACCAAAGAACCAAAAGACAAATTATCAATTAAAGTACTAGGGTGTCCAGAACTAAGACCAAATTATTCTCCATCATATTTTACGATATTTACCAACTTGCTTTTGCGTGACTCAAGTTTATGTATCAGATTATTTTGCTTTTAAAGCACTCTACTAAACATACAGCTAACCTTTACAATTAAATGCATAATTTATACTCATTACAACATATTATGTGGCTTCAGTTACATTGTAATCTTTTGACCACATACTTTTATAGCGCTTGGCTTTTTTAATAAATGCCTAGCAACAATGTATTAGACATTATTGCATTTATGATGTTAACACTCACAACTTGTGTTATTGTAAAGCAGTTTCAGAAAATAGTTGAGTCTACAGTGCACATGAAAGTGATCTGAAAATCTTTTTCAATTCAGACACAGGACTAAATGTAAAATATAAATCCTGATGATCTTAATTACTACAGTCTGTGTGTGTGTATTTGGTAAGACTTGTGGAATCCAATTGTTGTTAAATTTTTATTTGATGGACAAGTAGGAATGCTCTGGGGCCCCGTCGCTGTTAATAAAACTCTGAGTTGCAAATGTCACATACCTGTCAGCCATGAATGGTCCTTTCTTTCTTGAGCTGCTGTGATGTCATTTTGCCTTATTTGGCATCTAGCCTGGGTTCTCTTTCCAGTGCCCTCGACCGTGATTAGTCATTTCAGCAGGACTTCCCCATCAACATCTGCTCCACCAGCCAGTTACACGTGAGAAAACGTGGGATGGTGCTTTGAAAGTTGCAAAGGCTTATTGTGCAGATGGCGGTGAGGAGGAGATCTCGGCTACCCCACATGAAAGACCAGCGCAGTGGAGGACACCTCTCTCTACACCCACACACACGCTCCTGCTCAGCCTGCATTTGCTCATTCTCTGAGAGAATCCTCCCCTGGGAGCTCACACCTGCCTTTGCAAGATGCTTCCACGCACGCATTGGTAAGACATGGTCCTTGCCCCGGAAGAGGCAGCTATTGGGAATACATGTCACTTCCCACCTTTCTGTGCTCACAGCTTCGCCTCCCATCTCTTCCTTTGGAAGGTCTCAGCTACTTTCCAGTGGTCAAAGATTGGTGGCTTCTTTTTGAGCCTTGTCCTGGTTGACTTGTGTGATGGAAAGAGCACTTGAATGGGAGTCAAAATATTTGCTTTAGAATTTTAACTGGTTTTTCACTCACACTGTCCTTTAATTCTTTCAGTCAACGGTTGTCCTTCAACCTGAGCATGGTGGTTGCATTCCTTGGCTTGAGAGCCTTCCTTGGCTCTCCATTGCTTGTGGGGTACATTACCAATTTTATTTTTAGCCTGGCACCCCTTTTCTGTCTTTTCTGCCAGCTTCCCCCAAGCCCATGTGTACTTGGCATTCTCTAAATAATAGTATTTTAGGCCTGGGTTCTTACCCAATCTATACACTTGGTCCATAAGGCCCCTCTTTCCAAATTCTCCCTCTGCTTCTCCCACTCCCGCCCCCACTGCTTCCCCCTCATTCTCCAAGGTGCAATTAAAAACCCATATGGTGGAGGCTTCCCCAACCTGCAGGCAAATCAAAGCTTTTGTGCCCTAATACCCGTTTATTCCAACCACACTGGGTCACTTATAATGTATTATAGCTATTTGCATATTTATTTATCAGTTTCACTGGATTATGGGCTTAATTATTTCATTTAACCTACTTTCTCATTGTGTTTGGCATTTAATAGGTGCTTGATAAAATTATGTTGATTACAAATGGGTAATTTAACTCCTCCATTTCCCCCCGCCGACTACAAACTTCTGGGGCAGCCAATCTGCTTTTCCTGTCTTTTCTCCATAGAACTCAGTCCAGTGACTGTCACGTAGTAGATGCTTAATAAATGTTGAAAGTAGTAATGTAAGAAAGCGACTGAATAAAGCAGCAATGCAGTATTTGCTAGACAATACTCCAAGTTGAGGGGTGAAGTGGGGGAAAGATGGTAACATTGTTAATTTTAGGGATGGAGAACCTGCAGGAAAAGGGGCATCTTGTGGACATGACTCTAGGCTGTGTAGTTTGCTGCTTATTTCACTTCTGTGGCCAGTCCCCCCAGGTCTCATCTCAGGTAATGCCAATGCACTCTGTTGATAAGGCCACGTTCCCTACTGCCTCACCTCACAGAAGTCTTCGGATCCTAGGAGAGCCAAAGGTTCTTGCCAACTGAGCACATCCACCAGGTGGAACGTGGGCAAATGGGTGAATAACCCTGGTGCTCCTTGTCGCCCCCAGGTCAGGGCTTGTTTATTACCTGAGTCCTAAGGACCTTGCTGTTTCTGCCCTGCTGGAGATCCCAGTGGACCCCAGCTCCGCCCAGCTTCCCACCAGGGCAGCAGGCCCTATGTGACCAACACAGAGTCTTCATTAGAAAGTGTGGGTTTCTATTTTTCGGTTTTTCATTTTTGGAACCAGGCTCATTTGCTCTTAGCAGTTTCTGTGTCCAGTTGCTGTGTCCCCATATTTTGTTAGGGGCTGGCACCCAGTGATGGGTCCAGTGAACGCAGTCCCTGGTCTCAGGGGCTCTCAGACCAGGAGCGGAGGCTGCAGTCGCTCACACATTGGCCCACACTGGACTAGCACGCAGGTGGGGTGCTCTGCAGGGGAGATGGAACCAAGGCACAGTGCACGAAGGAGGGGCCTGGGGAGGCCTGAGAAGTGTCTTGGCCCCCAGGGCCTTTTGTCTGGACTGATGACTCCGGGCAGCCAGGCAGCAGAGGCTGGGCCGCCACTGAGAAAGAATCAAGGAAAAGGCTAATGGAAGCAACAGTACAGGGAATAGGAAAGAACTTCCAGAGTGTTCTTTTCTCTGCCCACGTGGCAAGGTGAAACTTACAGCTAGGTGGCCTTCTACTCTGTCATACCCAGCGCTGTCTGCCTCGTTCTGCTCTTCTTCCTCCCAAAAGTTTAACCCTGTCTCCATTTTCTCTACATGCACACAGGCATGTGAAAGTGTGGCAACATCACACATACCCACACACACACACACACACACACACAGCCGTGGTCTCTACTCCAGCTGTCAGAATGTCTGATTTTTGGGAGGGGTGGACTCACCTTCCTCTGCCTTGTCACCTCTAGCTAGTGAGGTTTTGTTCCTACTGGAACAGTAGAGAACAATGGGAAAGGCTGGGGGAAACTCGGAGCTCCAGCAAACAGAAGGGATGGAGAGAGTTCAGCTGCTTTGTCACGGTTGTTATGCAACCAACCACTTTGCTAGCCCCTTACCTGGACAAAAAAAAGTTGAATTCTATTTTTGGACTGCTGGAGTTGGTATAAAGAGTGAAACTATCCTAAACGGTAAAATGATAGTATCAATTTCCTTATTTTATGGATTTCATAACTCAGGCAAAAGAGGAGTTAAATTGCAGTAGTGCAAGGAAGTAGCAGAGCAAAAGTCACTGTCTGTTTCTTGGAACGATTTCTGCCTAACCAGTGATCATTTCTCAAGCCCTCTGAAAGCGCGCCAAAAGCTGTCTGCGAAAGTAGCAACGGCCGAGCAGCCAGTACGGGGTGTTCTCGTCTTTGGGTGAAATGCTGAGCAGTTTTTGCAGTTTTCTCTTCAACTGGCTTTTTATTTGCTTTCATTTTAAGCAGTGCCTTCGTGTGGAAAGTGCACTGAACTAAGAGTCAGAATATCTGAGTTCTAGTTCTACCCAGCCACAGCAAACTACCTGCCTTCCGGAGGCTGGGATTTCTCACCCGTGAAAGCAGAAACAATCCAATTAGAACTTTTTCATGGTCCATCCCGGTTCAGGAGGCCAGGGCTTGGCAAACTACGGCCCACAGGCGGGACAATCTGGCCTCTGCCTATTTATGTACTGTTCACAAGCTAAGAGTGGTTTTTCCACTTTTTTCAATGTCTAAAAGAATCAAAGGAGAATAGTATTTCATGATACATCCAAATGATACGACTTCAAATATCAGGATCTATAAATAAAGTTTTATTAGAACACTGATCTACTCACTCATTTGCATATGGTCTAGGGCTGCTTTCCCAGGGCAATGGCAGAGCTGTGTAGTTGCCATAGAGACCGTATGGCCGGCAGAATTCACTATCTGTCTGATTCTTTAGAGAAAAGCTGTGCCTGTTGGCCACAGTACAACCTGCTATCTTACTTTCTACACTTAGGAAAACAATAAAACCTCACTGAGTAACTATAAGAATGAAATGAAATAATGGATGTGAAGGCATTGTGACAAAGTTAAAAGCGTAGGTAAATACTCATCATTTGATTCATATTGAGAAATGAATTGAGGTGCATATTTATTATGCACCCAATATGGTGCATAGATACCCAGCTACTAGGTGTTGCTAGCTGGAGGAGAAACAAGCCCTTACTAATAATATGCACAAACACAAATGATATTGTTATTCAGCAGTGTTGCAAGCATACAGGATAGAATTGCAGAGGTGGGAAATTGTGTGTGTGTGTGGAAGGGAGAATAACAAGAACTTACTCTTCAGATTGGTGTAATTCTAAATGAGTTTTTAAATATCTCCATTAAACTACTGTAACAATTCTGTTGAACAATAAGTAAGAGTTTAGTGGGACGTGATGGCGCAGGCCTGTAGTCCCAGCTACTTGGGAGGCTCAGGTGTGAGGATCTCTCGAGCCCAGGAGATGGAGGTTTCAGTGAGCAGAGATTGTGCCACTGCACTCCGGCCTGGGCGACAGAGAGAATCCCTGTCTCAAGTAAATACATAAGTACATAAATAAATAAATGCAAAAGGAAAGTACCTACCCCCCAAACTTGTTTCAATACTAATGTCTTAAAAAGGCTTTTTATTTCCAAAGTGAACGCTGAACTGCCAGGGGTAAGGTCTAACTGCAAGGGGTAAGGTCTAATTGTCTGTATATTCCATCCTCAACTGTCTGCAGGCAGCACTGTGTCTCAAACCCTTGAAAGATTTATAGTGAAGCATTAGAAACAAAACACAGTTTTAGAAAAATCACAATAGCTGAGATGTATGGTTTTTGTTACAATAATATTGGAATAACCTGTCACCAATTAGACAGCTCATCTTTTACGTATGTGTTTAACAAGAAAAGCAAAATTCCCCCTGTTAAAATTAACTTATTCAGAAAGTTGCAGGGGTTGGGGTTGGGGAGTAAACATTTAAAATGGGACTGAGTCAGTTTCAGGGGTAGCAAAATGCAGAGGGATCAAATTTTCCCATGAGAGATTCAGAGGTTCCATGTGCCAAAGAATAATCTAGAAACAGCAGAACTTGGGATTTTGCATCTTGTTCAGATGGTGACTGTCTAGAAAGCTTCCAGATCAGCTCGGTTTGTCTCCTGTGGTATGTTAACTAGTAAAAATGATGTTCTTGGCTGGGTGCAGCGACTCACACCTGTAATCCCAGCACTTTGGGAGGCCAAGGTGGGAGGATTGCTTGAAACCAGGAGTTGAGGCCATCCTGGGCAAGAGAACAAGACCTGCATCTCTACAAGACAAATAATTTAAAAACACTAGCCGAACGTGGTGGTGCGTGTCTGTGGTCCCAGCTACTTGGGAGTCTGAGGTGGGAGGATTGCTTGAACCCAGGAGTTGAAGACCAGCCTGGGCAACATAGGGAGACCCCATCTCTATTTAGTTATTTATAATTTTTTAAAAATAAAACAAAATAAAATAAAAATGATGTTTTCTCCCCATCAAACTGATGAGCTGTCGGGCTCACCTGGTGGAGTTTGCTGCAGGTGCACAGCCTTACTGTGAGCTGTGAATGAACTCATCTGCACAGAAAGCAGGGTTGGCCCTCTTCCTCTCCGGAGGTGCAGGGTGACTGGGCACCCCAGGCAGCTGGGGCACTGACTCCTGTGTCAGTGAAATGGTTCCTTCTGGTATTAGCTGCGGGACCCTGGGCAAGCCATGGAACCTGCTGAACCTTGACTCCCTCGTCTTTGAATGCAGTGGATCTGAGCATGTTGACCGAGAACCATCCATGGAAAAGGGCTGGCACCACGCCTGGCACATAGTACTCTTTCAATACATGATAGCTATTTTTATTAGCACAGGTGGTGAGGTAGCCAAAAAGCAGAAACAAAACAAATACTTCCTGAGGTTGGTAGGGGTTTGAGCAATTGCCCTTCTGTTTCTTCAAGACCTGGATCAAGTGGTAAAGGAAGGCCGTCCAGCTCACTTGTTTGTAAGGGCTGAAAATGTCTGGCAGAATTTATTATCAAATTTACATCTTCATAGAGTGCCGTAGGCAGAAGGCAGTTCTTCAGCACTTGATGAGTGATTTTTTTCTCCTTAATATCCATCAAACAGAATAATAAAGTACACACTGGTCATTCGATGTGTCAGGAATGGCCAATAAACAATGACAAAGGATCTTTTACATTCTCACAATAAACACTGCTGTTCCTTCTCACCATCTTCCTTGATAAACACCATCTGGAGGCAGCTTTCCCCAAGAGGCAGCTCACTCCCATGATGTAGGATGAAGTCGGTGGCCTCCTGAAGATTTATTTCTGCCTTTAAAAAATTTGAAGCATGGTAGCGGGTGGGGCCCCGGTCCCTGTTTCGGGGCCCTGGGTTCTAGCAGCTCCCTTTCTGACTTGGGAGCCAACTTTAGGCAATGACCTATTTATTTCTCTGTCACTGTCATTGCTGCCTTTTGCTTTGCGTTACAGGAGGGGCCGAACTGGCTGTGGGGAGTTGGGCATTTTGTGTGGGGATTTGGGGGCAGTTGCTGGGTGTGAGAGTGGCAAATGGAGGAGGTGAGAAGAAGGATTTAAATAGTCAGTTCTGATAATGAATGGACCCTCCCGCTTTGGTGTTTTTATGAGAGACAACAGTAGAGAATGAAATATAGTTATGAATGTTGCACTGGTGTTTAATTGAATGCTACACTGGACCGTGATGGGGCCACCACTGCAAGCTCCTGCCCCATCCCCGGTGCCAAGAACAGGCTGGGCACATTGAATTGCTTAGTGAAGATTTGTTGAATAAATTGCCATCCTCCTCCTTCCAGGTATGTCTCTTATGAACTTAATGCCACAGAACTTCAAATGTATACATTTAATTGTAAATATCCTATAAATCTCCTTTTCAAGGAAGGATCCAGTTATCAAAACTCTCTTTTGCCTTTTCTCTGCTATTTCAATCTGTTCAGGCTGCTATAACAAAGCTACCTTAAAGGGGGCGGCTTATAAACAACAGAAATCTATTTCTCACAGTTCTGGAGACTGAGAAGTCCAAGGTCAAGGTACCGGCAGATGCGGAGTCTGGTGAGCATCCGATTTCTGTCTCATAAATGCTGTCTTCTCATCGTTTCTTCATGTGGTAGAAGGAGCAAGCATCTCTCTTACAAGGGCCCTAATCCCTTAGGGCAATGATTGTGCCAATGCACTCCAGCCTGGATGACAGAGAGGGACCCTGTCTCAAAAAGAAAAACAGAAAAAAGAGAAAGAAAGCTAGAGCTGAGCCACACAGGAAGGTGAGAAGGTCACCAGGTAGATGATGCAGGAAAAGGAGGGGAAGGGAAAATCGCAATGAGCCCAAGTGAGGACACTCAGGTATGCATGGTCTTTTGCAGACACAAACTAGTTTTGTGTGGCTGAGGGACTGTAACATGCAGGCTTCACTAAGGAGAAAGAAGGGAGCAAGAACATGGGAGGAGATACCCTCTTCCAAGACCAGCCTGTTGCAGGTTGGGCTGTCTACATGCAGAGATGGAGTTTCCGAGCAATCTAGGCCAATGAAGGGTAGGGGAAAGCAGGGCTTAATAGAGGTAGACTTTGAATTGCACCTGAGACCTCACAAAGCTTCAGCCAACCTAGTGGTGGGGCTCATCCACCTCCTTGCTTTGGGTGTCTTGGGAGAGCGGCGCATCTAATGGCAAGTGGGGAAGTCAGGCCCCACCTCCCACCCCCACCGGCTGTCTAGTCTGCTTCAAGTTCTTTTTGGAAGTTCCTGGTTGGGATGGTGGCATCCACTGAGGCTCTCATTAACCCCTCTGTGACAGTGAACATGGGCACTACACCTGGACCAAGACCCAACTGGGGTCAAGAGACTCACATTGTGAAATCTACAGGCCAGCTCTGTGTGGCTCTGGCACTGTGCATGTTGCCTGGAAGTTGTGGGATGCTGTTCGTATGTGGGCTTAAGTGATCCTCCCACCTCAGCCTCCCAAAGTGCTGGGATTACCACCTCGCCCGGCCCAAAGACCTTTTATAAAAGCTAAAAATACAACTTGCAGCCTTGCACTGTGCTTTTCTCAAACTACTGTAGGATTGGTATGATATTTCAGTGTACTGTAGAGGAAGAGCCAGGGAAATCATGAGAATTCTTTTCTCTAACTTCCTGTGATAATTATTTTATATATATCTGCAAATCCGCCTGGGTGTATCCTACCAAGTCAAACCCAGAACCGGATAGCTCATCACAGGACATCCAAGATCAACATACTGTTCTCCCAGAATGAATGTTCTACCAAACAGTTAATCATTCTTTTATTCCAACTCAGGAAAGGAAAGAGAGATGACAGAAACGGGGGGGGGGGGGGGGAGCAGAACTTTCTTTTTCTAATATATCAAGGGTAAATCTTAAAGAGACATGCCTATAACCTATTCCAACAAAGACATCCTAACAAAGACTTTGACATTAAAGCAAACCAAAAAAGGATTATAACCTACTATAGCACAGTGGGTAGGCCAGGGTCTCTCAGCTTTGGCACTATGGCCATTGGAGGCTGTGTGATTCTTTGTGGTGGGGGCTGGTGTGGGAGGCTTACAGCATCTCTTGCCTCAATCCACTGGATGCCAGTAGTATTTTCTCAGTCGTGACAACCTGGTGTCCCTAGACATTGCCAAAGTTACCCTTGGTCAAGATCAACTGGATTAGACTAAAGAATTAAAGAAAGGGCTGGCTGGATTCATGCCCCAGCTCTGCCACTGACCAGCTCTATGATCTTGAAAAAGTCTCTTAGTCTCTCTTGAGCTCAATTTCTTCATCTACAAAGATGGGGATACCTGACAGGATTACTATAGGATTAAGTACTTTAGTATGCATTAGTTAGTACATAACAAGAGTTCCACACCTACTATTTTGGGCATGATCATGATGGCCTCTCACCTGAGGTAAAATATTGGAACCAATAAACTAGAATGACTCATTGATAAGAAGATTAAAGACACACACCACATCTTACATTATCACATGGGGACAAAAGCATTGGTTTGCCCTACATTCACACCCAGCTGAAAGAAAAGCACTACACACATCGGATTAGCAGAGAAGCTCTGTAAATTCTGAAGGACTCAAACAGCCTTAATAAGGGTGCTGAACTTAACCTTAGAAATCTGGAAAACAACAGGGCACAGTGTATACAGCGAAAAAAGAACAGAGGGCCTTTTAGAAGAGCTGCAAGCCTAAAGCAAAATCCTCCCTTGCTGTAAAAAACCCGGCTGTCTCACTCAAGCGCCTCTCTTAGAAAGTGCCTGCAAGATCTGAAGTGACTGGCCATCTTTGCTGAAGAATACTGGGTCTCCTCCTGGAAGTTCTGACTTTCATAGGATCCTTGAGGACAGAAGCAGAAGCATCATAGCGTTCTCTAAGGTGTTGACCCAAGAGCTCTGGCAGAGCCTGGGGCTGGGGAGTGCTGTGGAAATAGAGTTGAAATTGATGGAAGAGCCCTCAGCTTTTGGTTGATTTCATTATGGATGCATAGATCAAGCAAGATGTGAACTTTAAATTGATTGCAACACGGTTGTGTTATCAGTGTGTTCTCTGGTTATTTCATTTCTGTCTGATCTTATCTTAGGTTTCCCAAGATGCTTCTGAAGGTTTTCATGTGCACAGCCTAAATCACATTATCTTTTCTCCTGCCAATATTCCATGTTCCCAGAACGTGTGTAGATGGGGAAAAGTTTTATATAGCACAAATTAGTACTTTTGGGGCCTCTCCCTTGCCTGTAGCAAATTCCTTAGGGGTTGAAAGAAAAAAGTCTCTATCAAGTTCTCCTTGTTCTTTTTTTTTTTTGGTATGTCTTTAATGGACACAATCATCCCAAGGCCTTGTTTTATTTTTACATATTACTCATCTATTTATTCATTTTACATTTCATTTTATATTGTATTTAAGTCTTCCAATTTCAATGTCAACTTAAGTGTTATCAGCATTACTTTTTATGTCAAAAGGCTCAGAAATACAGATGTATGGCTTTACCCAGGCCTTTTTTTTTTCCCCCTGGACCTACTGTTATTAGTCAGGATCCTGGCAAAAAAAAAAAGACAGTTGAACCAGAAAGACTATTAATGAAGCACTTTGAGCAGAGTTAAGGGAACGAGGCTGGGGTGGTGACGCACCCAGAACCAGGAATAGTGAGACGCTCTAATCCCCATGCCCAACGTGGGGGGTGAGGACAGAATTGTCAGATAAGAAATGAGCCTCCAGCAGGAGGGCAGCCACATGGGGACACGGCCACCACCAGTCCCTAGAGAGCCACAAGGGAGCAGGAGAATAATCGCTCTTACTGCTCTCCTCTCTCACTTTTTGATTTCCTGAGAGTGCTTCCATTTGACCAACCTGGATGGCCCAGTCCAGAGAGCTTAGCCTCTCTGACCCAGAGAAGGGCAGAGAATGAGTTTATTTGTCTATCTCCCACACTGCACTGATTCACAGAGAACAGATCTGGAGTGAGGCAGGGATAAGGCACAAAAGAATAACCACCATCAACCTCTTCTTCATTCCTGATCGTTGAAATTCTCATTAGGCTATCAATAGGTGAGCAATTCTCAGTAGATTATCAGTGGTGATGGTGTGTGACAGTGCATGCCAGCTCTGTTCTTGTGACGAAATCCATGTTATGCATTTGTTGGGAATATGGCTTTTTTTTTTTTTTTTTTTTTTCAGTTTAGGAAACTTCTCTTTCTTCTGCTTGATCAGCCTTGTGTCTCTGTACAAAGTGAATGGCTATCTTAGAAGCCTTAATGCCCATAAGAGAGAATTTGTTAGAAATGGTCATTCTCAATCTCCATCCCAGATCTACCGAACCGGGAACTCTGAGGCTGGGGCCCATACATTGATGGCAATGAGCCTCGCAGGTGACTCTGACACATGCTCAAGTTTCAGAAGCACTGGACTAGATACCGTATAGAACTTCTGTGATGCTTCTCGCTCTGCTTTCTGCTCCAGGTGTTGCTGTGGCAATCAGCAGCACACAGTGTAGCTGGGTAAACCTTACCTCAGCTACACCCTATCTCTATTTTCTGCCCCTGGGCTCCTTTACTCCAACAGTTGGGGGTAACTGAAGGGGCCTGCTCAGCTGTTCTGAGCTTGGGCAAACCTGGAAAGGCTGAGGAGTGAATTAACAGCCCAGGGCAGCCCTGGACCCACGGAGGATGGGAGCCAGGGGATAGATTGCTCCCCACGCTCCTGGGATGGAGGCGCATTCTAAGTGGCTCCTCAGAGGGACTCAGCCAGGGATGGGTGCAGTGGTTCATGCCTATAATCCCAGCACTTTGGGAGGCCAAAGTGGGAGGATCGCCTGAGGCTAGGAGTTTGAGACCATCCTGGGCAACATAGTGAGACCCCATCTCTACAACTGTGGTGTGTCCCTGTAATCCCAGCTACTCAGAAGGCTGAGGGAAGGGGATCACTGGAGCCCAGGAGTTCGAGGCTACAGTGAGCTGTGATTGTACCACTGCACTCCAGGCTGAGTGACAGAGCAAGATCTTGCCTCTTAAAAAAAACAAAGAGGGTCGCAGTGGGCCTGAGCCCCATTTACCTGAAGCACTGACCTGTGCAGGAATACCCTTTCAGATTGTCTGTCCCCTTTTCAAGTTTCTTCATTTTTGTTTCCTGGGATTACTTCCCAAAATAAACTTACTTCACGCAAAACCCTTGTTTCAGGCTTTATTTCTTGGGGTGAAAACCAAGCTAAGAGAAATGTTCATTCCTTAGCCTTTATCAACATTTTGTTAACCTTTTAAGGATCAGTGCAAATATCAAAACTTCCATCTTCCCAGTTAGAATAAAATATTCCCTCCCTCATGCTTCCCTAGCACTTATTTTTGCCATCACAGCAGCGACCATAGTCTGTCTGGAGATACGGTTCTGTAGCTATCTGTCTCCCCACTAGACTAGTGTTCTTGAGATCACAGTGTCTGTGCGTTCCAGGAACACTGCCCTATCCCGACCCTACCGGGTTTTTGGACAGTGCTGAGCACAATAAATGTCTGCTGAATTTAACAGAATGTCAGAGTCACGTCTGATAGCTTTTAAGTCACGTCATAATACTTATAGCTCATCTAACTTGGAAAAGTGATACTCTTTATTGCTATGGTCCTGGAACTCAGGCTTTCTCTTTCAGCTATTTTCAGCCCAGTTGTTGCTTAAAAATGAGTTGCAATTGGTTGCGTCCATTCAGGGCAGTCAGCGCCAGCTCATGGGCATGCCACCTGTGATGCCGCACAGGGCCTTGTCCCCGCAGGGTCCCTGCACTTGCTTAGTGCTCTGCTGTTGACATCTTGATGTTCTTAATGTATATATATATATATATTTTTTTTTTTTCTGAGACTTTGAAGTCTTACTTTGTCACCCAGGTTGGAGTGCAGTGATATGATCAAGGCTCATTGCAACATTTGCCTCCCGAGTTCAAGCGATTCTCCCGCCTCAGCCTCCCAAGTAGCAGGGATTCACCATGTTGGCCAGGCTGGTCTCGAACTACTGACCTCCAGTGATCTGCCCACCTTGGCCTCCCAAAGTGCTGGGATTACAGGCATGAACCACTGCACTAGACCTCTTAATAATTGTACCTGTGAACTTGTACTTGATGCGCGAAGTCCCATGGGACAATGGAGATCCATATGTGCAGAGGAGATCTACGCAGTGTGTGCATCCGCCTTCCCTGCTGCCCATCCACAGTGCTTGGGATGCCCCATGAGCACAGAATTCCAGGGGCCCCAGGATACAGGGGAGTCAGTGAGAGCACTGGGGCTCAAAGCAAGCACAAGGTAAGACGTGAAGGCCACAACTGAATCATAGGGAAGGGAGAGTAAGTAAGAAAGTAGGTAGGTAGGGAGGAGAATGGTGATGCTTTCCATTAGAACCAGGACGTGCTTCAAATGCACAAAGAAGGCAACAGCATTCTAATAAACACTAATGACCAAGGAAGGTTACCGTGTCCTTTCTCATGCATGACACTTATTTTCCTGTATTAGTCAACCAGTTATGTTGGAAATAATGACATAGAAGACAAGGAAAAGATAGGAACTTCTCATTCCCTCTCTTTTGTGTCTCCTTACACCTCAGTAAGCTGAAGGCAGTGTTCGTGAAATGTGCACGTATCAAGAAGTGAAATTAAAAGTTTGGCCAATTTTATGGAGTGTTTCCACTGTTTGGAAAAGAACAAAATACATACATGTATGAGCTGCAAAATATGAATTGTACACTTGTGGTGGTGCTGCATGCCATTTGAACGTTCTAGTAATTTGCATTTAAAATTGTCCTTGCACTGTTTAAAGATGAATGGGAAGATTTAAATACATTCATGCACAGAAATAATGAAGAAATATTAACACTAATTCAAAAAGAAATTTTTGAAAAGTAATACAAGATAATTGCTTGAACCCGGAAGATGGAGGTTGCAGTGAGCTGAGATCGTGTCACTGCACTCCAGCCTGGGTGACAGAGTGAGCCTCCACCTCAAAAAACATATATATATATATATACCAAACTTTATGTGTATGCACATGTAACCTATACTTTTAAATACTATAATGAGCTTGAGTGAATGAGAAATATCTGTGAGGTAAGCTGCTTCTCCTCCCAATTAGAATGTGCCAGCCTTTGGGAATGAAAAAATAAAAGCTATCGTCTCTGCCTAAGGACTTTACAGGTTATCAGGGGATTTGGACAAGCAACTCAACCCTCAGAGAAGAGGCTGGTGAGAACACAGGGATGGGGCAGAGTGAGCCGGCATCTCCGTGTGAGCTGGACACTGTCTCATTTAACTCTGACCACCAACCACCCTCTAACATGGTCCTGGGCACAAAGTAGGCGCTCAATCAACTAGAAGAAGGAATTAAATTCAGGGTAGCTTCCTGGAGGAGGTGACTTGCTAACTGGAAGTCCAGTATGTGGGTTTTTGTCTGTAGACATCACCATGCAGTTGTGAATGGACTAGACAAGGAGTGACTTAGGTGACCCATCTCCTAGAATGGCAATATTTGTGTCCAAAATCAGTGGAAAAGGAAACACTGGTGTAGACCAGGCATGGTGGCTCACACCTGTAATCCCAGAACTTCGGGAGGCAGAGGTGGGAGGATCACTGGAGCCTAGGGGTTGGAGATCAGTCTGGGCAACATAGTAACACTCCATCTTTACAAAAGTAAAAAATTTAGCTCAGCATGGCGGTGCACACCTGTTGTTCCAGCAATTCAAAAGGCTGAGGTGGGCCGATCCCTTGAGCCTGGGATGTTGAGGCTGTCGTGAGCTGTGATAGCGTCACTTTCTCCAACCTTGGTGACAGAGTGAGGTTGGTGGTGGTGTGTGCCTGTAGTCCCTACTCCGAAGGAGGCTGAGGTAGGAGGATAGCTTGAGCATAGGAGTTAGAATCTAGCCTGGGCAACATAGTGAGACCTTGTTTCTATTAAAAAAACAAAACAAAACAAACAAAACAAAAACCCAAAAACAGGGGGGCCCATTCCTGCCTTATGTGTTACACATAGGATTCATGAGGATAGTGTGTAATTTGTCACTACAAATGTTATGACTAAACATTAGAAAAGTCTTTGTGTATTCCTTACACAGATGTAATATCTTCCCACTCCTTACATTTAATAATTCATCCATATAACCTCTTCTTTTTTCCATGCATTTTATATTTCTTTGCCACAAAAGACTGAACAACTTTCACCCCTGGAAGAAAAACTTGGTCATCAAGTACCCCCACCGCCCCTGGCTTTTTTTTTTTTTTTTTTTTTTTTTTCAGATGGTCCCAGGACTCCTGGAAGATGGTATGTGGTAATAACTGCCACCCAGAGCCACCAAAGCACGTCACCTGCCCTGCCTTGTAGCGCTTCTGCTGGGTGTCACTGCTATTTGTATGTTAATTAGACTGGGGGTTCCCTGAAAGTGGCCTGTGTCTCCGTGACCCCTGTGTCTCTCCCGGGACCCAGCACAGTGTCTGCTACACCAGAGCAGCAAAATAAATGGGGCTGGTTGAATGAATAAGTTAAGGCCAGCTAACTGCTCTCAAGCACCTTTAATTATGGTCTTTGGTGCCCTCTTACCGCTTCATCTTATTTATCACTCTTTTCCTGACACCTTCTAATATAGAATGCAGACACGAACACATGTGCATGCACACACATGCATGCTGGCTTAATATATGCACAGGGGAAGCTGAATAAGAGATCTCGCTGGGACACTTCCACGCTTGTTAAGACAGTTCCCAAAACACATTAAAAAATGATGGATTGTGCCGTCCCAGCTCCTTGTTCATTTTAGCGCGATAGAATTTCTTGATAGTGTCTGATTTCAGAGCACACCTGTAGACCTAGTGACAGCCTGGGCTCCTGGGTGGGTTTGGAAAAGCACTTATTTGTTCTGAAGCTAAAATTAAACTGCAAGTTTTTACATGTTGTTTAGTGGCAGCAGCTGATGCAAATCTTTGTCAACACAGAACTTTTCACACCTCAGGTTTCAACTACAGTAAGTGGATTACTATGTAAGACTGGCACTGGGTTTTTGGCATTGAAAATGAATGAACTAGCTTGGAGAAATTAAAAGTCATGCTCTTTACCTTCCTTTGAGTTACAGTCTTTTAATTTGAAGAATTTTCAGAATTTGGGCCACTTTTGTTCTTTTGCAGTACTTTTGAGTTTCCTCATTCCAGCCAGGACACCTGGATGGAAATGGGAAGCGCCCAGTGCTTGTGCTAGTGAGGCGATCGTCTTTCCTGGAGAGGGAAGTGTCATTGTCTGGAGTCTGAAACGCTCATCTCGCCATGCTCTAGTTTGCTGTGCTAGAAGTTCCAGTCTTTGCATTGCAGCCCTCTGTCCTTGGCCCACGTGGTTTTTGTAGCTGGCATATCCTTCTGTGTGTCCCTCACTGCCCATCCTTGACAAAACATCCTGTTCTCAGTGAAAGATCCAGGATGAACTCATGGGAAGCCCTGCTAACTATACAAGGTCCCTCCCAGTGTCACACGCTTTTTTTGGATGGCAACCCCTTTTGCACAATTTTTCATACAATCAGCAGGAAAAAATCTCTCTCTGCACATCCCATGACTTAGACAGCTATGGGCCTCAAAAATAAGACGGGAACTAGAACGTAGGGCAAGATTATTAAAAAAAGGCACTGCTTAAAATCAAAGCTAATGAGACTTTCACACCACGAATGGGACGAGCTGCATGCGGAAAAACCACCGATAGTAACATGGCCTACGTGCTGTTGTTATCTATGGTTATTAGGACAATTACAAATTTTTTGGACATTTAGATCTTAGCAAGTATTTTTAGAGTTTATTATGTGTTTATTTCTATTAAAGATTTACTTTTTTAAGCAGAATTTTAGGTTCACAGAATTCAGAGGAAGGGAGAGAGAATTCCCCGCCCCCACTCACTCTCCCCTGCCCCGCACCCCTTATCAACAGCCCTTACCGGAATGGCACATTTGTTACAATCAATGAATTTACACAGATTTGTCATTATCACCCAAAGTCCATAGTGTACATGAGGGTTCACTTTTGTTGCTAGAAAGTATTTTTCTTGAAACAGGGTTTCGCTCTGTTGCCCAGGCTGGAGTACAGTGGCATGAACACAGCTCACTACAGCCTCAACCTCACAAGCTCTAGTGATTCTCCCACCTCAACTTCCCAAGTAGCTGGGACCACAGGCACACACCACCAGGCCGGGTTAATTTTTTTTTTTTTTTAAAGGGACTCTGCTTTCTCCCCAGGCTGGAGTGCAGTGGCACGATCTTGGCTCACTGCAACCTCCGCCTTCTGGGTTCAAGCAATTCTCCTGCCTCAGACTTCTGAGTAGCTGAAACTACAGGCGCCCACCACTACACCAGGCTAATTTTTGTATTTTTAGTAGAGACGGGATTTTACCATATTGGCCAGGCTGGTCTCGAACTCCTGATCTTGTGATCCACGCACCTTGGCCTCCCAAAGTGCTGGAATTACGGGCATGAACCACCATATCCAGCCTTATATTTTTTATGTACGTGATGATCAACCTTTAACCAGAAGTAAGTAGGTTATAAATGAAGAAACTGAGGCGTATAGAAGTGAAGTAATTCTCTACAAGGACACCAGCTGGGATGTGGCAGAACTGGGACAAGAAACTAAGCCTCTGGGTGCTTCACACACTTTTAGGACTAAGGAAATTAAGGTCTTTCCTTAGATACCTTTAGGAAGCAGCCCTTATTCAATGGGATCGACCACAAATAGTGCATCACCATGGGCAAACAGCAGGGGCCTGAGCCTCCCGGGTGCCGAAAGGGAGGACAAAGTCAAGAATAGTTACCTCCAGCACTGTCAAAACAGAAAGACACTGTGTTTAGCAAACATGAACATGATGGTCACTAAAAACTGTTTATTCACCACCTGGGAAGAGATATTCTACCAGCCTCTATCTAATGCATCCCATCAGAAGAAGCAAATTCAGGGCCATTCAATTCCTTTCACTTCGGTTTGGTGTATCACACATATCTGGCTAAAAATTCCGCTTCATTGGCCGGGCGCTGGGGCTCACGCCTGTAATCCCAGCACTTTGGGCCGCCAAAGCGCGTGGATCACCTGAGGTTGGGAGTTCGAGACCAGTCTGGCCAACATGGAGACATCCCGTCTCTACTAAAAATACAAAATTAGCCAGGTGTGGTGGCACATGCCTGTAATCCCAGCTACCTGGGAGGCTGAGGCAGGAGAATCACTTGAACCCAGGAGGTGGAGGTTGCGGTGAGCCAAGATGGTGCCACTGCACTCCAGATGGGCAAAAAGAGCAAAACTCCACCTCAAAAAAAAAAAAAAAAAAAATCTGCTTCATTAGTACACAGCAGGTGGAGGGGGGTATCCTAGCTATTGGACAAGAAAAATATAGTCATTGGAAAAGTTTTTTTGCTCTAAAATTAAGGCCGTGGCTCTCTAGTTTGTAAATCAGGCTCTTGGTGAATTTCATTGGCACGAATTGATTCGCCAACACTAACTGACTCTCAGGTGAGCTAGACTTGACGGAGTTTCTGCGAGACTAAGCAAGAGATCTTCAACTCACGATGATCTTCTCAAGTGCGGCCTTCTGAGTTCCAGCTGAATCCACCAGCTCACCTGCTTCATTATGTGGTATGGAAAGACATCTGATTAGAGGGTCCACTGAAACAACACCCTCCCCACCAGCATTTTCCATTTGAAGAGAGCTTTGTAATCATCTAGTCTAATCCCTGCCCCATTAGAGGTCCTACGGGACCTAGTGGTCACCTACGCCAGCAGTGAGCTTGTGACCTCAAACTGTATTCTCTTTGGGATAGCTCTAATTGTTAAAATTTGTTTCTCTTTATTTATTGAGTTGAAAATGTTCAGTCTGTAAGTTCATTTCTCCAGAGAAACGAACAGAGTAAGTCTACTTCACCCACATGAACACCTTTTGAAATATTCAACTTGCAGGAATTATATACAAGATATAAACATTTCTTACAGCGAGTTTCTCTTTTCCCTAACCATTTAAGGGCTGTTCAGTTTAAGAGAAGAATGTGACTTTTGTATTGTAGGCAGAGGGTTAAATCTGACTGGAGCAAGAGTTGAGTTTAAGTATTTTAACCTTCCATTATGTGGTGACTCTCAGGAACTGTGAAAGTTCTGAGATTCTACCCTATTTTCAAAGTTAACAAGTGAGCCTGCCACAGTTTCAGGAAGCTGGCAGAAGACACGAGACTCCTGGTTTAGAGATAAAGGACAGTTTACTACTTACGACAATAGCAGTAGCCTGAGTATCATCATTTTCTAGCGCTGATTCCCTAAACCCCAGTTTCCACAGGGCAGGCAAGCAGGGCCAGGTGTCAATTCCACATACAAGGTGTGTTACAGGAGAGGAGCCTTGAGTTTAGGAAACCCCAATCTTTTCTTATGGGCAGGAAGTAAACCTGCCAATCTTTGCCTGGGGGAAGACGTTATCTTTATTATAAGTGGACAGGAAACAAATCAGCCCTTTGCTCCAGAGGAAAGCACTACCTCTGTCTTCAAAGGCTGTTCTCTATGCAAACATCCTTGCAAAGGTTGGAGCAGAGTTAGTGCTTCTGCTTGCAAGAGAATCAGAAACAGGAGAGAGCCCTGGAGAACTGCCTCCTGTTAGCAGCCACCTTTGACTCCATTTCAACTATTCCATACAAATCTTTAAATCACCTACATTAGCACACTTACTTTTATAAACCTTCCACCAAACCAAAACTTTATGCCAAAAGATACAGGAACTAGAAAGAAAAAAAGGGAAGGTGGGAGCTGAATTAATTCATTATTTCCCTGCTAATTGTTACTTAAAACTTCCTCTGTTAAGTTCTTTTCATTCACATCCAAGAGGCTGTTTCTCCTCCATATAATGCAGATTTCTAGAAGTTGATTTCTAGCAATGCATGAATTCAACTGAAATCGTATTACGAACTATATGAAAACTAGAAGTTTTATATGACAAAAGATAAAATAAAGCATGTTATTAAAAGTCAAGTGAGAGACTTGGATAAAGCTTCATGACTTTTTTTTTTTTTCCTGAGACGGAGTCTCACTCTGTCGCCCGGACTGGAGTGCAGTGGTGCGATCTCGGCTCACTGCAAGCTCCACCTCCTGGGTTCGTCATTCTCCTGCCTCAGCCTCCCGAGTAGCTGGGACCACAGGTGCCCACCATCATGCCTGGCTAACTTTTTTGTATTTTTAGTAGAGATGGGGTTTCACCGTGTTAGCCAGGATGGTCTCGATCTCCTGACCTAGTGACCCGCCCGCCTCAGCCTCCCAAAGTCCTGGGATCACAGGTGTGAGTCAACGCGCCCAGCTGACTTTTTTTTTTTTAATAGACCAAAGATTAATATCCAGACTATTGCTCCTGTGTTCCCTACCGCAAAAGAAAACCAAAACCAAACAACAACAACAACAAAAAACCCAGAAAAAAACCAACAAGCCAATAAAGAAAGGACATAGGATCTGAATGAGTAATTCTAGAAAGCGAAATAAAATGGCTGATAATCTTATGGAGAAATGTTTAACCTCAAGCAGTCTTCAGATAAAACCAAGTTTAGAGAATGAGATAGCCTCAATATATTGATAAAGATGTGAAAGACTGGTAATAGCCAGTGTTGGTGAGAAGGTTAAAATAAGCACTTTGTTTGTTTGTTTGTTTAATTTAATTTTTTAAACTTTTATTTTAGGTTCTGGGGTACATGTGAGGGTTTGTTACATAGGTAAACAAATGTCAGGAATGTTTGTTGTATAGATTATTTCATCACTCAGGTATTAAGCCCAGTATCCTATAGTTATCTTTTCTGCTCCTCTCCTTCCTCTTACTCTCCCCCATCAAGTAGACCCCGGGGTCTGTTGTTTCTTCTGTGTGTTCATAAGTTCTTATCATTTGGCTCCCATTTATAAGTGAGAACATGCAGTATTTGGTTTTCTGATCCTGCATTAGTTTGCTGAGGATAATAGCCTCTAACTCCATCCATGTTCCCACAAAATACATGATCTCATTCTTTTCATGGCTGCATAGTATTCCATGGTGTATATGTACCACATTTTCTTTATCCAATCTGTCATTGATGTGCATTTATGTTGATTCCATGTAAAATAAGCATGTTCATTGTAGGGGGTAGTAATATAAATTGATACAGCTTTTTTGGAGGCCAACTTCTTAGTTGAATCTCACGAGAGTGCTAATTTAATATCGTTGGCAGTGGTGAACTATTGGCAATAACGTAAGTGGCCATCAATACAGAAATGGCTAAATAAACTGTAGTATGTCCATAATATAAAATATAGCCATACAACCTTTTTTCTTTTTTCCTTACATTTCCTCTGACAGGCTTTTTAAAGATGTATGTATTTATGATGAGGATGATGATGATGATGATGATGATTTTTACACACAGGGTCCCACTCTGTTGCCCAGACTGGAGTGCCGTGGTGTGGTCATGGCTCGCTGTACCCTCAAGCCCCTAGGCTCAAGCAATCCTCCCATCTTAGCCTTCTGAGTAGCCGGGACTGTAGGCATGCACAACCATGCCTGGCAGTTTTTAAATTTTTTGTAAAAATAGGGTCTCTCTATGTTGACCAGGCTGGTCTCAAACTCCTGGCCTCAATCCTCCTGCCTCAGCTTCCCAAGGCACTGAACCACTGTACCTGGTTGCCATGCAGCCTGAAAAAGAATGTAATCTATTTATTGATTTGAAATCATTTCTGAAAAATATTGTTTATTAATAAAAGGAAGTTTTATTAACAGTACTTGTAATTTTTTAAAATCCAAAACCTATTTCTGTACATAAATGTATAGGTATATATATGCATATAGAAAGGCATGGAAGACACACATCTAGCTGCCAATGTTTATTAACTCTGAGGAGGAGCATGGACTAGGAGATGGGGAGGGTATGGGGCATAAAGGTTTAGTTCATTAGTCTTCAGTGTTTAGTGTTTTTTTTGGAGACAGGGTCTTGCTCTGTCACCCAGGCTGGAGCACAGTGGTGCAAATTCAGTTCACTGCAACCTCCATCTCAGGGGTTTAAGAAATCCTCCAGCCTCAGCCTCCCGACTAGCTGAGACCACAGGTGCATGCCACCACACCGGGCTAATTTTTGTATTTTACTGTGGAGATGGGGTTTTTCCATGTTGCCCAGGCTAGTCTCAAACTCCTGGGCTCATGTGAACCACCCGTCTTGGTGTCTCAAAGTGCTGGGATTATAGGCATGAGTCACCGTGCCCAGCCCAGTGTTGATTGCTTTAATCAGATGTGTCACTATATTGATTGTGTGGTTTAAAAATAATAAAAATGGTACTGCAGCAAATCGATTTGGTTATTCTGTAGTAGTCACATCGTAACAAGTTCCTTATGGGCCAGCAGTGTATAACTCTGGCTGAAAAAAAGAAACAAGTGGAATTTGGGCCGAGAGCAGTGCTCATGGCCCAAATTCAGCATTTTCGGAGGCCAAGGTGGGTGGATAACCTGAGGTCAGGAGTTTGAGATCAGCCTGGCCAACATGGCAAAACTCCATCTCTACTGCAAACACAAAAATTAGCCGGGCGTGGTGGTGGGCGCTTGTAATCCCAGCTACTCAGGAGGCTGAGGCAGGAGAGTCACTTGAACCCGGGATGTGGAGGTTGCAGTGAGCGGAGATTGTGCCACTGCACTCCAGCCTGGGCGACAAAGAGAGACTGAGCCTCAAACAAACAAACAAACAAACAAAAAACAAGTGGAATTTTATAACAACTACATGGGAGAAAAAAGTAGGATTTTCATGAAATCCTCCCAGTTTTGCACAGCACCGAGCTGTCTGGTTTTCTGTGTCTAGAACTTCCTAATGAAAGAGAGCTAAAGAAACACAAACTGAAATCAAGGGGGGGATCAAGGATGATTAGAGAGGAAGAAATGAAGACATATCAGGAGGATGGCACAGTAATTCCAGGGATTGAGGAAGCCAGAGTATGTAATGAAGAGATGTTATGCACCCTTAATGACCTGGGAATGAAGGTATCACTAAACAGCTGCTCAAGAAAGATGAGACGTTCTCAAAGTGTGGTCCTGGACCAGAGGCATCACCATCACCAGAAAACTTTCTAGAAATGCAAGTTCGCAGACCGTGACCCACACCTGCTGAATCAGAAACGTGGGGGTGGGGCCCAACAAGGTTTTAGCAAGCCTTCCGGGAGATTCAGATGGGCATTCAAGCTTGAGAAACATGACTGCAGACCAGTGCTTCCCAGCACTGACTACGTTCGAGTCACCTGGAAGCGTGTTAAGCAGCACACTCTGATTCAGCAGGAGAGGCCAAGACGCTGCAGTTCTCACCAACGCCCAGGTGAGGCTGATGCTGCTGTTCTCAGGCCACACGTTGAATCACTTTCGAAGGAAGGCTGAGTGAGCATTCAATGACTGCAGGGCTTCGTAAGGAAATAGTCAAGGAAAACACAAATAGCAGCATCAGTTTATCTCCATCGATATTTTAAAGGATCGGAGCAAGAAAAATGCTGCTTTTAGTGGTTTGTTGCCTGGTGTTCCGTGGATGTTTCACCAACAGCAATGCCTTTGCATATCGAAAACGTGTTTCCTGACAGCTCCGAGCATGACCTGTTCAGCGCTCCTCTTTGCAGACGCAGAGGCTGACACTGGCCCACAGAGCTGTTTGCCTTCCAAGGTCACAGAAACCTTGGACAGATCGGGCTGGCAAAGGTCTCCTGATTACCCGGCTGGAGCTCTTTCTGCAGGCCCCTAAAGGCTGTCCCAGTCAAGCCACAGTAGGAAGTAGTGACAGACTGCATGAGATTGACATTGCTGTAGCTCAGTTGTAAAAACCGGACCAGCTCAGTCTCCAGGCTCACTGGTGAATAATAGGAATCTTTATCATCCTTTCCGTCAGAAAGCATTTATTTAAAACCCCTTGGCTAACTCACAGGGTGAGCTGGCCTGTCACACACCATCACATGGTGTGGAAACTGGCAATTAAATTTAGCAACCCACCTCGGCAAACTCAGACTGAGATGTTTACTGGCCAGCCCAGCCCAGGGGGAGCCAGGGGCTTTCATTCCTAAATCAAGAGGTTTCCAGAAAAAGTGAAACACGGCTTGGGTGGGTTATGCTGAATTATGAGCACCTGTCCCCATCAATAACTTGGCGTCCTCAAAATGCTACTGCAGGACTCTGAGATCCAAGAATGCCTGTCCTGTGCACAGCTGAGGCACGGCTATTGGCCTCACTTGCAGGGCTGCCGCTCAGAGCCGGGAAGATGCTGAAAGGGAAGTACTTGCTTGCTCCAAGGACAGCTTGTTTGTTTACTGACTCTGGGGACAGAGAGAGACAACATTAATCAAAGAATAAATGTCATTTCCCCTCCACATGCACCCTGAGAAGAGCGCTGCAACTGTGGCCTGTGGTTGATCTGTAACCATGTAGGTGAGTGGTGTCAGTGCATTTCCATGATGGCAGACAGCAAGGTGGGCATCCTGAGGAGTGAGTTTCCGGGTTTACAGGGGGCAATCAGAATTATGGCCGGGATGCAGTGGTACCGCTCTGCCTGGAGTCCAGGAAGCCATTCTGTTATAAATGTCTACTTTCTGGAACACCCTTGGGGTTGCAAACTAGCAAAAGTGGAGTTTGTGTGCATCTTCCCGATCCAGTGGTCTGAGTTGGGATGTCTCAACAAGAGGGGCTGCTATTTGTCATCTTAGCCAAAGACTCAGCCAGAATCCTACTCTTTACTGGGGCTGGGAATGTGATGGTGAGAGAGATGTGAGCGGATGAGCGGATGAGTCTTGCCCAAGCTAGACTCGTTAGTCACAGCTTTCCCAACCCTTGACGTGCCTGGTAAATTACAACTGCCCAAGTGTAGTGAGGGCTTGTCTTCGACATGGGCCCAGATCTGCTGCGGGCGGAAAGGCGAGGACCCTCGCAGCCCTACAGGAAGGTATCAGATACCACTCTTCCTGTGTGTGAAAGCACCCACTGCTCAGATTCAGATAAACGTGTTTCAGCTCTAGCACACCCACAGGAGTATCTGTTCTCCCACCTTACACAATAGCACCTGACAACAGGGAACAAAACTTCAAGTGTCGTAAACTGGGCCCTGAGGGGAGGAAAAAGGTTGGCGGATATGGGAGCTACCCCTGCTCAGAAATGAAGGGGAGTGGCTGTGTATTCTTCTGAATGTATAACCCTAGTGAATTTCCAGTAATGCTGGGTGATGATGGAAGGGCACGGAAGCCTTTAAGGCTGGTAAAACCGAGCTTGCCACGCCAGGTTCTCACACGTGCTGTCATTAAGAGTCCGGACAATCTGTTAGTGTCTAAACTCTGCCCCTTCCAGGTCCCATCTTTATCTCTGCTTTCCTCCCTTCCCTTTTTCCTTTGCTCCCTCTTCTTCTCCCCTTTTTAGACCTCAAAACAGTATCTCCCTCCAGACCTTCGTTGAGTCACTGGGGCCCCCGGGCTAAGGAAATAACTGGTCCTCCACGGGGCAGAAGAAACAGGTCAGGGCCAACACTCGTGTGGCCTTGAGTCTAACGCCAGCATGAGCCACTGTGCGGGCTGCTGTCTATTTTCAGTGCCTGGTTTCTCTCTCTGTAAGATGGAGATAATGGTCCTTCCTCTCCCTGCCTTCACAAGGATGATTTCAAGGACAAGCAAGATCGTGCTTAAAAGCCCGCCTCGGGGGAAGGGCACCGTGTGAGTGCTGGGCATGATCAGGGTTGTTCATTTCCCTTCCAGAGTCTGCTGACGTTTTTACTTGTATCTTTCTCATCTTGTGAAGCAGGTTGCATCCTAAGAGTTGTGTTTGGCTCAAGGTCACGCAAGGTTAGGTGCCTTAGCTGGATTTAAACAAAGAACAATTGAGTTCCTAATCTGTGGCTCAGTCCGTTGGACCACAGTGACCTCTGGTCTCTGTACTTGGAAGCCCAGCCCTGTTGGAGGAAGTAATGCGCCTGCTCTCCAGGTGGTGTGGGAACCTGTTGTGCCGCCGCCTCCTGCCTCAGCAACCAGGTGGAACCCAGCTCTCTCTGTGTTGCCAGCATCGCACACCTGCCTAGCACAGCCTGCCTTGCAGAGCAGGTGCTGGCCGTGAGATGCTCAGTCTGGCGAGGGGAGTCAGAGGACGCAAATCTGCCTGGCGGATTCGGAAGTGATGGACAGGCCCCAAGTGTTAGGTTTCCAGGTTAATTCAAAAGTTTCTCTTCTGTGAAACTTTGAATTTAATTAGTTTGCATATGGGGCATCTAAAACAGAAATGCCGGGGAAGCAGAAATGCCAAACAAAAGTGGAAAAATCCCTTCTGATTGGGGGATGACCCCAGCTGCCGTGGCTGCACTGCGGTGGTGGTTTTCCCGGATTGCCCTGCTCTGCTTTGGACTGCAGTTCTCTGTCTTCTGAGAACTACATTTCCCAGGTCCCCTTGCTCCTGACTTCTGGCTGGCCTCAGCCCAGGGGGTCAGTGAGGATAAACTGAAGGGCTAGGGGACGGGAGATCCAGGGCGTTTCTCTGTCTCTCTGTGGCCTGGTCAGGGTCCCTGACGCTGGTCCTCTGTGGCTAGGTGGCCCTTCCCTCTATCCTTCCAATTCCTACCAGACAGTGCAGGATTCGAGTTCGGATAACATCCCCTTTCCAAGCTCGGAGTGGGTAGAAACTTTAAACTTCTTCCCGTTGTTTCTTCCTGGGTTGCCTCACTACCCCGATTTGACTTTTCAACAACTCCAACGTCTTTGTAACCAGTTCCTCACGTTCCATCCCCTCCGTTGAAGACCCAGACTGGACAGTGTTTTCCCAACTGATCTGTAATTGGAATCTCTGAAGGCACCTCTGTGGTACACACGAGGAGCCTGAAACTGGGAGAAGCCCTGGACCTGCCTGTGTGAATTGCATTAGCAGTGGGACAGGACTCAGCTTTCCCGGGACCCAGCTTTTAGAGACTCCTGTGGCTGTGCTTCCTTGTCGGGTGGGGGGCACTTTTTGGTTTAATCTTAAAAAATGTATAAGTGGAGTAAAAAAATTCATGGTGGATAAGAGGGTGCACAATAAAACCTCAATTTTCCTCTCTCTGAACCCTAGTTGCCCAGAATTGCAGATAAGAGATTACAGGCTTGTAATATTTAGGACTTGTCAGGCCCTGGACTGAAAGTTTGTCTCATCTTGTTTTTGTTACTCACAATAACCTCATGAGATAGAAATGTTACAGGAGGGGAGACTGAGGCTCCAGGGCAGAAAGCAATTTGCCCAAGTATGTGCCCAAGCTGGGATTCGAAACCAGGTCTGCCTGTGTCCCGAGCCTGGGCTGTTCCTGCCAGATCCCAGGAGACCATATGCTGTTGTCCACTGTAATTATCAACAGTGCCCTTCACTCTCAGCCTGCTCGCTGAATATGGGTCACGTGATCATGCTGGCCATACTACACTATGCCTTGGTGATGGACAAGCCTTGGTGATGCAGCTTTCTTTTTTTTTTTTTGAGACGGAGTCTCGCTCTGTCGCCCAGGCTGGAGTGCAGTGGCGGGATCTCGGCTCACTGCAAGCTCCGCCTCCCGGGTTTACGTCATTCTCCTGCCTCAGCCTCCCGAGTAGCTGGGACTACAGGCGCCCGCCACCTCGCCCGGCGAGTTTTTTCGTTTTTTTTTTTTTAGTAGAGATGGGGTTTCACCGTGTTAGCCAGGATGGTCTCGATCTCCTGACCTCATGATCCGCCCGTCTCGGCCTCCCAAAGTGCTGGGATTACAGGCTTGAGCCACCGCGCCCGGCCGATGCAGCTTTCTTGATGGTTGAGGCCTGGCCCTCCATTCCCATAGACATCATTAGGTTCAAGGACAGCCTTCACACTTTGGTAGATAGTTCTTCCCGGCTTATTACTGGGGATGTGGACAGCTGCATGAGCTTTCCCTTTTCCAGCGAGCCTTCCCTGACTTCCACATCTCCCAGGATCTCCTGGTCCATGCTGCGCTGCTTACCTCTTAACTTCATGGGATTATTTGTTCTCATTTATTTTCTCTTTTAAAAGCTATGGTAAAGTGCATATAACACAAAACTTATTGGCCGGGCATGGTGGCTCACGCCTGTAATCCCAGCACTTTGGGAGGCCAAGGCGGGTGGATCACCTGAGGTCAGGAGTTAGAGACTAGCCTGGCCAACATGGCGAAACCCTGTCTCTACTAAAAATACAAAAATTAGCCGGATGTGGTGGCGGGCACCTACAATCCCAGCTACTTGGGAGGCTGAGGCAGGAGAACCCCTTGAACCTGGGAGGTGGAGGTTGCAGTGAGTCGAGATCGCATCACTGCACTCCGGCCTGGGTGAGACTCCTTCTCAAAAACAAAATTAAAAAAAACCCCACTTACTATCTTAACCATTTTGAAGTGTACAATGTAGCAGTTTGTTTTTTTAGAGACAGAGTCTTACTGGCTCAAGTGCGGTGGCATGCTCGTAGCTCACTGCAGCCTTGACCTCCTGCACTTAAGCGATCCTTCCACCTCAGCCTCCCGAGTTGCTGGGACTGCAGGCGTGAGCACTGGCAGTTTGGCAGCATTTGGCACACTCACACTGTGGTGCCAACACCACCACCATCCATCTCCAGAATTCTTTTCATTTTGCAAGACTGGAACTTTGTGCCAACGGAACAGCAAGTCCCTCTTCCATTCTCCTTGCAGCACCGGATGACCACACTTCTACTTTGTTTCTGTGAATTTGATGACTCCAGGTATCTCCTGTGAACAGAATCATTCAGTGTCTGTCCTTTTGTGTCTGGCTTATCTTAGCATAATATTCTCAAGGTCCATCCATGTTGTAGTCAAAATTTTCTTCCTTTTAAGGAGTTCTTTTTTTTTTTTTTTGAGATGGAGTCTCACCCTGTCTCCCAGGCTGGAGTGCAATATTGCGATCTAAGCTCACTGCAACATCCACCTCCTGGGTTCAAACGATTTTCCTGCCTCAGCCTCCCGAGTAGCTGGGACTACAGGCACCCACCACCATGCCCAGCTAATTTTTTTTTTTTTTTTGGTATTTTTAGTAGAGATGGGGTTTCACCATGTTTACCAGGCTGGTCTTGAACTCCTGACCTCATGATCTGCCCCCTCAGCCTCCCAAAGTGCTGGGTTTACAGGTGTGAACCACCACGCCCAGCCAAGGCGTTCTTTTTTTATTTTTATTTTTATTTATTTATTTATTTATTTTTTGAGATGGCGTCTCGCTCTGTCGCCCAGGCTGGAGAGAACTGGCGCGATCTTGACTGACTGCAAACTCCGTCTCCCAGGTTCACGCCATTCTCCTGCCTCAGCCTCCCGAGTGGCTGGGACTACAGGCGCCTGCCACCACGTCCAGCTAATATTTTTTGTATTTTTAGTAGAGACGGGGTTTCACCATGTTAGTTAGGATGGTCTTGATCTCCTGACCTCGTGATCCACCCACCTTGGCCTCCCAAAGTGCTGGGATTGCAGGTGTGAGCCACTGTGTCCGGCCCCAACACATTCTTAATTAAGTTTTATGTTAATGCTCTAAGGGCGAGTACATCCTTGTGGCTGTTGGAGTCTCACACACTGTGGCAGTGTATTTGACTGCTTAGTCAGTACTAACGATTGGACAATGCAGATTTGACATTTTTTAGGACTTGTAGCTGCCAGAGGAGTGAGGCAAGAAGCTTACAAGTTGGGAGTGGCCCCCAGTCAGTCTGTGACATGGTCTTTTGTGGCATCAATGCTTTCAACTACACTTGTACTTAAGTTTATGGCATAGATTAATAATTGTTTTTTTGCTCTTAATTGAAAAACAGAGGTTGCATAGTGGTGTCTCATCAGTTCAGCAGTAGTGCTTCAACCAGAGGCGCACGTGTGTGTGTGAAAGTGTGAATCACTTTACAGTGACAAGCTAGATGCAGGCCATGGAATTTCTGTTCCCATTTACTCTGCCTTAATAGAAGCATTGGTTTGGAGAGAATATTGATAGGCTGATTCTAAATTGGAGACCTACCAAAAGAAGAAAAAGTCTTGAGTTTCTTTTCCCATCTTTTTATATGAAGAGTGTTTCCTTCAAAGGAGAACAGGAAAGAAGGTGCTGAATTTGGGTGTGTGGGCCCCTTTCTTGTTTAAGGCCAAGGGAGTCACCACAGCCATGGCTGACGGTTCCAGCTCTCCTGCATGCGGCTGCTGTCCCATGGGTTTCACCTTCCTGTTTTACATTGTAGAAATGGGGACAGAGAGACCGAATGACAGGCACGTGGCCATACAGCTGATTCAAATAAGGGTGGTCTGGCTCTGTCAACGAGGTTTGTTTAGGGTCTGGTAAGGGGTTACATCTTGGAGGTATCAAGGTGTGCTTGGCTCCGATTGCATCTGCATCTAACAGGCTGGAGACTCCAGTTGCATCTGCATCTAACAGGCTGGAGTTTGCTGCACACTGTGTGCTGGAGCCAGGCCTGCGCCCCGCCCCTCCCATCTTCAGACAGCAGCCTGGTTCTGGCCTTGGCCTGCTTTCCTCTCTTGCTGAGCTCCACGAGGTGGCCCAGCGTCCTCCATCTGGGGGGCACGTGGAGTTCGAACAAATAAACAAAGAATGAACACTGGGGTAGGGCACTGTCACCTCTAGGATACCATGTTCTAAAATGTGCACATGCCCCTGGCGTGCTGTGATATGATAAGTCTGCAAAACGAGCTCTTGGTGGGAATGCATTTGGGGCCTTATCAATCAACCCCAAACAGTGTAGACACAGACAGAGATGGGCGTGGCATTGAAGCCAGAGTGTTCTAGGTACTGTGTATGGGCTGGGGTTAATGTGTAAGTTCTGTTTCCCAAGATGTTGGGAAGAAACCCTGCCTGCCTGGATCGGCCTCTGGGATGCGGCCTGGGAGCAGGCCTGGTGTGCAGGAAGCATCTGGCTGTCACGCCTGGAGCTAGTGTACACATGAAGTAGCTCCCGGCCTGCTAGCTGGCCAGCCTGGAGCATGCAGGGGGAAGAAGCCGCAGAGGAAATTGGTGGGTGAGGCTACCACGGGTTTGCAATAGGTCTCAACCTGTCGCTGTCAAGGTGGGGCCTCCCATAAAAGGCCTCTTCAGCCAGAATCTGGGTTCCTTTTGAGCCTTGTACAGCACAAAATGAATCCAAGACAAGCAGACAGTCTGGTTTTACTCCTTCAGTTGATATATTTTAAACTCTCTAGTGCACATTTACATTTTTAACCGCATGCTGACTTACTGTTTGTGTGGGGAGGTCTGTGCTCTCCTAGTGCCTTGCCACGGGGAAAGGTCATCCGAGGCTGGGCTCCTTCTTGCAATCATGAAGTCTGGCTGTGGGAGAAAAGTCCTGAGTCCTTGAATGGCTGTTGTGGTACCTACTCTGAGAAGTCCCCCAGCCACTGGGCCTGGACCTGTCCTCAGCTGCCAGTTCAGTGGGTCTCGCCTGCACGCCGTGCTGTCTGTCATCTGGCCAGGCTCTGACACAAGGGTCACAGAGCTGGGGGAGGCTCCTGGCCAGGTGTGGCGAGGGGCAAGCCCACACAGAAGGCAGCCCTCTGCCCAGGAGCCTGCGGGTCTCCAGAGTCTGCTTGCACAATGCTTCCTGCGTGCGTTTGCATCACAGCCTCAGCAACTGTCACGTCAGCATGTGACCTTTACAATTGTTGACAAGGAGCCACTTCTGGAGACTGTGCTCAGAAGGAGCAGCCCCTCTTCCCGCCACTCTCCTGCCTGCCTGCCCCCCACACTGAGGCCCACCGCTGGCCACTTGGCATTTCATTTCATTTCATTTTTCATTTTATTTTTATTTTTTCATTTTATTTTATCCTGTTTTATTAATTTAATTTAATATTATTTTTAAGATGGGGTCTCGCTCTGTTGCCCAGGCTGGTCATGAACTGTCGGGCTCAAGTGATGCTCCTGCCTCAGGCTCCTAAAGTGCTGGGATTACAAGTGTGAGCCACCATGCCTGGCCTATTTATTTTAGAATGTATGTTATTATTATTTGTAACCTCACTGCCTGATGCACGCTGTTAGAGAATTTGCCACTTCTCCCTCCCTGTGAAGACCCGAGATCGGCCCCCGGGTCTTGGCCTCACTGCTGTCACCTCCAGGCATAGTTTGGCAACTGCCCCCACCAGCACACACTCATACCCTGATATTTTCTGATTCTCAGTGGGGCTCAAGGAACCTCCTACTCCCAGCTTATCTGACTTGGGGAGGAGTCAGGCTAAAGGAAAGGCACAGGGCACCTTGTAGAAGACCTGGCAGAAGGAGGGTGGAGGAGGGAGACATTTCCGGGCAGTAAAACACTAATAGTGCCGCTCAGCGGCTCTCAGGCCTAGAGGGGTGTGACCCCTATAATCCAAGGCAGGCCCTAGACCCACCTGGGCCAAAGGGCCACGGGGGGATCCTTTTCTCTCCCTTATGGCAATTTAGGCCATTCTTCCCTGGAACACACGACTCAGAGTCGGCCAGGTAAGGGGCAGAGAGAAAGGCAATTCCTGCACCTGGAGGAGATGTGGATGCCATGGAAACTCGGTGCCCTTGGAGGCTGCATGAAGTTGAATGTGGCACCGTGGCAAGCAGGGGAACTGGGAAGAGGGATCAAGGGAGAAGAAAATTGAGATTTTATTATACATCCTCTTATGCATTGTGACAATTTTATCCCACATATAGAATAGTTTTTTTTTTTTAACATCACACTAAAAAAGTTGCACAGCTTTTCACTGATTTCTTGCCAATAGGAAGATACAGAGATTCTCTGAGTGACTCATGGTCAGCCTCTACTCGTGGGCATGGGTACTGATTGTTTCCGCCTCTGATACCTCCCTGACTGCTTCGCAAAGCCAGTTAATCACCAAGTTCTAGTAGTTGTAGCTCTTTTTTATTTATTTATTTTTTGAGACGGAGTCTCGCTCTGTCGCCCAGGCTGGAGTGCAGTGGCCGGATCTCAGCTCACTGCAAGCTCAGCCTCCCGGGTTCACGCCATTCTCCTGCCTCAGCCTCCCGAGTAGCTGGGACTACAGGCGCCCGCCACCTCACCCGGCTAGTTTTTTGTATTTTTTTTAGTAGAGACGGGGTTTCACCGTGTTAGCCAGGATGGTCTCGATCTCCTGACCTCGTGATCCGCCCGTCTCGGCCTCCCAAAGTGCTGGGATTACAGGCTTGAGCCACCGCTCCCGGCCAGTTGTAGCTCTTAAACATTCTTTCCATACATTGATTTCTCTCTATGACCCCTTAATTGAGGAGTCAGTAAACTATGGCTTTTAAGCCTGATCTGTCTGCTGACTGGTTTGTAAATAAAGTTTTATTGGAACACGGCTATGTTCTTTCATTTGTATACTATCCATGGCTGATTTCTTTTTGGAGATGGGCTCTCACTGTTTCACCCAGGCTGGAATGCAGTGGTGTGATCTCGGCTCACTGTAGCCTCAATCTCTCGGATCTCATGCGATCCTCCCACTTCAGCTTCCTGAGTAGGTGGGACCACAGGCATGCACCACCATGCCTGGCTTTTTTTTTTTTTTTTTTTTTGTAGTTTTTATAGAGATGGTGTCTCATCATGTTTCCCAAGCTGGTCTCAAACTCCTGGGCTCAAGTGATCCACCTGCCGCAGCCTCCCAAAGTGTGATGATTACAGGCGTGAGCCACAGTGCCCAGGCCATGGCTGATTTCTTTATTGTTTTCTTTTCTTTTCGAGACAGGGTCTCACTCTGTTGCCCAGGCTGGAGTATAGTGGTACAACCACAGCTCACTGCAGCCTCCAACTCCTGGGCTCAAGCTGTCCTCCCACCTCAGTCTCCTGAGTAGCTGGGACTATAAGCACGCACTATCACACCTGGCTAGTTTTTAATTTTTTTGTAGAGATGGGGTCTTGTTCTGTTGCCCAGGCTGGTCTCGAACTCCTGGGCTCAAGTGATCCTCTCACCTCAGCCTCCCAAATTGCTGGGATTACAGGCCTACGCCACTGCTCTGGCCCGTGGCTTCTTTCTTGCTAAAAAGACAGAGCTGAACATGCCCCAGACATTTGTTACCTGGCCCTTTACAGAAAATATTTGCTGACTCCTGCCCTAATTCACCCGTTAGCCTCTTTTGGTGGAGTGAGTGAAGCATCTTTCTAACTGATGTCTGTGTCTCCAGTCTTGTTCTCCTCCCATCCATTTTTCTCACTCTGCCCTTTGTAAAGGGAAAATCTCGTTATGATGCTTGGCTGCTTGCTCCACTGCCTCCTTCTGCTCTCTTGATGGATTCCAAACACCTTCTCATGGTCTGCAGGATTCTTCCACTCAGCCCCAGCCCTCCTTTCGCCACTGTGCCACGTTCAGCTGTGTGCAGCTTCCAGGCAACGAGGTCCCATGGCACCTAGGTCTCCCTGCAGGTGTAGCCATTGGTGTGTGCTGCTTCTTCTTCCTGGAATTACCTTTCTGTCTGCTCCTTCCCTGGCCAACTCTGACTCATTCTCATTTCTCTCAGGAAAGCCTCTTGACTTCCCAAGGCTGGGCTAGGAGGCTTTTCTGTGTGCTTCCAAGGTGATGATTCTTCTTCCATTACAGGACATATCGGGTTATATTGAAAAATTCATTTGCTTCCTTCCTTCTTTCCTTCCTTCCTCTCTTCCCCCCTCTTTTATATATTGTATTAGTCACTAATTGCTCTAAATACAACAAAACAAACCAAACCAAAATAATCCAAAGCTCCCTGCTGCTCTCAGAGGCTTGCACGCTGGAGGGCAGAGATAGAAATTAAGCAAGATTAGGAAGTAGAATAGAGAATATGAGAGAAGAAGATGTCTTGAGAAGAAGAAATAAATCAGGAAGAGGATGTGAAATACTGGGGACATTGACGTTTTAGATGGGGTGGCTAGACAAGGCCTCCCTGAGAAGACATCTTCTGGGGAAAGACTTGCAGGATGGGAGGGAGTCAGCCATGTAACTATTTGGGGAAGAGCTAGAGGTAGGGTATGTTATGGCATCTAAAGGTATGGTACGAAGTCCTGAAGGCAGGAGAAATGAGGCCAGTGTGGCTAGAGAGGAAAAAAGGAAGAAAAGAGCAGGAGGATGGACAAATGCTGTGGGGTGGCCAGGTCCTATAGGCCTATGGGAAGGACTTTGACCTTTACTCTGAGGAACACGGGAGCCATTGTAGTGTATTGAGCAGGAGAGTGACATAACCTGTCTGGAGCTTTCCACAGAGTCCTTTTGTCTGCAGTTGTACTCTCTGTTAGACAAACAAGCTCCTTGAGGGGGAGCAATGTGTCTTATTCGCCTTTATTCTCAGGACATAACACATCTAGCTTGTAGAAGACCTCAATATATGTTTAACAAATGAACAACGAATGAATGAAAGAATGAATAAATGCATGAATGACTGCTATCTCCCAACTGCCAGATCCTGGCTCCTAAGGGCTCTGGGAATCTTCTCCCTGTGGAAGGAAAGCTCTGGTAGAAGATGCTGCCAACAGCTAAGGCCTCGGGGTTCTTAGCTGCTTGCTTGGATGTCGCTAGGGTAGCAACATCCATCCAAACCAGTTTTCACTGTTGCCACAGAGCGGCTGCTTAATTAATCAATTTCACCCGGAGGGAGGATTTCAGGGTTGACCCTGTCCTTCACAAGCTTCTGCTGGAGGAAGTCATAGGGTTATTACCAAACTTGCAGATGGAGGTAGGAGGAACAGAGGGTTTGTTGACGGATGGACTCAGGATTTGCAGCTATCTTTATAGGTTCGAGTCTATAAAGAGACCCCATCAGCTGGAGAAGGTAAGATAGGGAGATGTCAACCTCTGCATCGGAGCCCCAAATCAACAGTAAAAACGGCCACTGGGGGGATTTGTAGCTTTGGCAGGTGTCAATCACTCTGAGTTAAAAGTGTGAAGCAACTGTCAAAAGTCTCAAAGCTCTCTGAAAAGCCACTGTAGATGTAGATGAATAGATGAGTCTTACCTGAGAGCTGTAAGCTGCCTCTGATCGTGTAAAGCCACTCACAGGGTTCCAGGTAGGACACCTCCAGGGAACTGTGAACACACTGGCAGGATGACGGGGAGGGGTATTTGAGAGCACAGTGGGTGGTTAGTTTGGAGAAGAGGAATCTGGGGGTGGGACTTGATAACTGTCTCCAAATATTATTAGTTCTGAATTATTAGGTCTGAGAGAACTTAGATTTGAGAGTTAATGTGAATGGCCTCAAGGGGCTGAAATAAGACCAACTGGAGGTCAGCTCAACTGATGGAAGCACTGTCCAGACATCAGATGGGTTGCTTTAAGCCTCTCTCTCTTTTTAGTAGGGAGGGAAGGACCGTTGGTAGGGAGGAATGCTGTGGAATTGACTTAAGCATCAGATAGGAACTTTGACTAGAGTTCTTCAAAATGCCTTTTCACACTGGGGTTCCATGAATGCATCTCCTCTATTACTGTGTGGCTGACTGTGCTAGTTACTCCTTAATATCCATTCTTCACTGCTTCCTCAGTAATGATAACCCACATTTTTAGAATGCTTTTCAAGAGCAAGGGCTTCTTTCCTCGGTCTCGCTTGGAACTAGGCGTGGTCAGGGGGAAAGCTACGGCTAATGGACTAAAAGTAGAAGTATCATGTTCAACTTCTGGGAAGTAGTATCAAAGAAAGCGGGTGTGTCCTTATGTCTCTTTCCTAATTGCTGCAGGCTAGAATGTGGATGTGGTAGCTGGAGCTCAGCAGCCATTTTGGGCCATGAGGAAGAAGCTCTGTGTTGATAAGAAGCCTGGGTTCCTGATGATCTTGGCCAGTATTGCAGCCCTGGACTGCTGACCTTTACTATTTATTTATGTGAAAGCTATATAAACTTACTTTTTTTTTTGAGATGGAGTCTCACTCTGTCACCCAGGCTGGAGTGCAGTGGCATGATCTTGGCTCACTGCAACCTCTGCCTCCAGGGCTCAAGCGATTCTCCTGCCTCAGCCTCCCAAGTAGCTAGGACTACAGGGGCACATCACCACGCCCAACTAATTTTTGTATTTTTAGTAGAGACATGGTTTCACTGTGTTGGCCAGGCTGGTCTCGAACTTCTGACCTTGTGATCTGCCCGCCTTGGCCTCCCAAAGTGCTGGAATTACAAGCGTGAGCCACCATGCCGGGCCTCAAACTTGCATTTCTGACAAACTATAGTTATTTTGGGTTTTCTGAAACTTACAAATGAACCCATTTCTATCTAATATACCATGGAAAGTAAATACACACACACACACACACACACGAAGAAACAGCATCACTTGGCTTCAAATCCCAGCTCTGCTACTTACTAAGTGCTGTGTGTCTTTGGACACGTTTCTTAACATTTCTGTGCTTCAGTTTCCAAACTGAGAAACTGGGAATAATAGTAACAACTGTGTAGTTTTTGTTTGTCTGGTTTTTTTTTTTTTTTTTTTTTTTTGAGAAGCAGATTAAACGAGAGAATAAATGTATTTAAAGACATAGAACAGTGGTCTATACATAGTAAAGATTTGATACGTGTTAGCTACAATCATCATGTAGGCACCATCGATACTTTCTTTTTCTTGAGACAGACTTTCACTCTGTTGCCCAGGTTGGAGTGCAGTGGCACGATCTTGGCTCACTGCAACCTCTGCTTCCTGGGTTCAAGTGATTCTCCTCCCTCAGCCTTCCCAGTTGTTGGGATTACGGGCGCCCTTGCCCAGCTAATTTTTGTATTTTTAGTTGAGACGAGGTTTCACCATGTTGGCCAGGCTGATCTCGAACTCCTGACCTCAAGTGATCCACCCACCTCGACCTCCCAAAGTGCTGGGATTACAGGCATGAGTCACCGCGCCCCTTGGCAAACCATTTACACTTTCATTTCCTCATACTCTGCCTCTACAAAACCATAGGGTTTTACCAAATATGTTTTCCCTTATTTCGTTTTCATTTGATGACTTCCATTAACGTCCCAGAACACAAAAAGAAGCCATGTACGAGTAGTCAAAATGCAGTTTATGCATAAGCAGCCAAGTTATTTTCTTAAGACAATCTGCTGTAAGGCATGGGGTTGAGGAATGAATTGTGTCTAGAAGAATGGGCCGCTGGGGTTTGCTCTGTGTTCTGAATAACTTCCCTGTTCTGGTTATGATTTCTTAGATTGTATAGAAACATACATTTCATAGCAGTAAGCAGTAATCAGTACCTAGAGAAAGAGTACCCTTCTCTGCTTAGAGGTTGTCTTTCTGAGTTTCTTAAGAAGTCTAAGTTTGAATACCATCTGTTCATTTGTTTATTTATTGAGTTATTCATGGGGATACAAAGTTGGGTAAGAAGGGGTCCAGACTCCTAAGAAGCTCACAGTTGAGTAAAGACGGCAGATGTAGCTGCATTTCCTGTGCCTCTCTAGACATGCCTCTTCTCATGCCTGGCTCTCTGAGCCGTGGTTGCCAGTGGGTGATTAAGAGTTTGCCAGCAATAAAAGGTGGGGTGGCGCTTCTGGGAACTGATCCTCCAGAGGCGTCTGCACACGTATGGAAGGATGTACGTGAGCAGTTATTCATGGCAGCATCGCTTGTAGGAGCAGAAGCCTGGAGGCAACCCAGGTGTCATCTTTAGAGGACTGGGTAATCTGTGAATATCCCCACTTGAATACTATACAGCAGGGCAAAGGAGCAGGGCTGCTGACTGTGCACAGATGCGGCAAGCTTTCCAGAAAATGCTGTGAAGAGACAGAAGCAAAAAGCGTTGAGTACATATAGTTGGTTATATTTTGTGTAAGAAAATAGCATCTGTATCCGTATTTGCTTGTATTTTCAGAAAGACTGGAAAGATATCAGTGACCTCAGAGAACAAAGTAAGATAAAGGGTAACTCTAAGTGGAATAAGTTTTTTGTTTGTTTGTTTGTTTGAGATGGAGTCTCACTCTGTCGCCTAGGCTGGAGTGCAGTGGTGTGATCTCGGCTCACTGCAACCTCTGCCTCCTGGGTTCAAGCGATTTTCCTGTCTTAGCCTCCTGAGTAGCTGGGACTACAGGCATGCACCACCACGTCCGGCTAATTATGTTGTATTTTTAGTAGAGTTGGGGTTTCACCATGTTGGTTAGGCTGGTCTCGAACTCCTGACCTCAAATGATCCGCCCAGCTCAGAATAAGGTTTTAATGTTATAATTTGATAATTATCTTATTCAACAACATATCAAATCTGAAAGAAGTCACATGAAATTTTTTATTATTATACTTTAGGTTCTAAGGTACATGTGCACAATGTGCAGGTTTGTTACATAGGTATACATGTGTGCCATGTTGGTTTGCTGCACTCATTAACTCACCATTTACATTAGGTATATCTCCTAACGGTATCCCTCCCCCAGCCCCCCACCCCCCGACAGGCCCCAGTGTGTCCTGTCTCTCTGTGTCCAAGTGTTCTCATTGTTCTATTCCCACCCGTGAATGAGAACATGCAGTGTTTGGTTTTCTGTCCTTGTGACAGTTTGCTCAGAAGGATGGTTTCCAGCTTCATCCATGTCCCTGCAAAGGACATGAACTTATCCTTTTTTATGGCTGCATAGTATTCCATGGTGTATATGTGCCACGTTTTCTTAATCCAGTCTATCATTGATGGACATTTGGGTTGGTTCCAAGTCTTTGCTATTGTGTATAGTGCCACAATAAACATATGTGTGCATGTGTCTTTATAGTAGCATGATTTATAATCCTCTAGGTATATACCCAGTAATGGGATGGCTGGGTCAAATGGTATTTCTAGTTCTAGATCCTTGAGGAATCACCACACTGTCTTCAACAATGGTTGAACTAATTTACACACTGCCATCAACAGTGTAAAAGTGTTCCTTTTTCTCCACATCCTCTCCAGCATCTGTTGTTTCCTGACTTTTTAATGATCGCCGTTCTAACTGGTATGAGATGGAATCTCACTGTGGTTTTGATTTGCATTTCTCTCATGACCAGTGATAATGAGCATTTTTTCAAGAAATCACATGAATCTTTAATCTGGGGCTTTAGCTAATGTATCCTGAACATTTTAGAAGTTGTGAAAAAGTTTGAGTTATGATAAAAATGACCAGCATTAGTAAATATCAGGCTTTAACTATTTGAATGTACTTTTCTTTGCAGCTAACGACACCTCCTAGGGATCGTAGAAGAGCTGAAAATAACGTTTTCTATTTATAAAAGTGAGGAAAGAGTCTTTTTTAGCATTCAATAGTTCTTACAAATGTTTCCCTTAATTTGCTATCATAGTACTAACCCTAGCGAGTGATAATTTTTCTGTCTTCCTCCTTTCTTTTCTGTGTCTCTATCACACACACACACACACACACACACACACACACACACACACACACAAAGTTAGGAAGAATAAGAGGTGACTTTGTGGATGAAAAGCTGTTTTTCACTTCCCTCTATCATATAACTGAATTTAGATGATTCCCAACACGAGCCAAATACACAGTTTTAATAATGGGTGTTCCTTTAACAAATAAATAAGCAAATATATAATGCCAGGGAAATCTCCAGAACACTCTGAGTTGGTGGGGCTGTTATCATCAAAGAGGGCTTCCCTTTTGTTTGCTGCCCTGGAGTTTTTCCATCATGGGATGATGAATTGGAGTCAGACATGGGAGAGCAGAAAGGGGGCCTCTCTTGTCTGAAGCGGGAGACAGGCTATCGTGAAGGACTTTCCCAGTCCAACCGCTTTAAGAAAGAGTGCATGTGGAAGATGAAAATCTGCAAGTTGATGCTCTTAAGACTAACTAAGCTGTGCCTCCTGGAAAGTCTTCAAGAACCCAAAGATAGGGGGTGCACAGTGAGTTGGAAGATTGTTAGAGTAAAGAGGAATCATGAAGAGGGAAGGCATTTCTTTTTTTTTCCTTTTTCTCATTTTCCCTTTTTAAGATAAAAAAAAGTTCTTAAAATTTACATATATCGTTGGAGACTTTTTATTTATTTATTTATTTTTAGAGATGAGGACTCACTATGTTGTCCAGGCCAGCCTCAAGCTATCCTTCTGCCTTGACCTCTCTGAGTGCTGGGATTACAGGCACGAGCCTCCGTGCCTGGCCTTGGCTGGCATTTCTTAATAAAGGAGAGAGCCTCACCCGTGGAGGGCAGATACTTTGTCATATCCTTCTTTCCTATTTCCCCAGAGGGCCCAGGAGTGTGCCAGGCTTGTGGGAGTCCTGCACAAACACACAGCAAAAGGCCTTTTCTGTTTCATGGAAGTGAAGGACTTGAAGAGACCTCTAGAGTTCTTTCAGTTCACTCTGTCGTGCGCTGTGAATGAAATCCAAACCCTTAGACAGCTGAGGGTTCATCAGAGTTTTAACAAGCAAGAGAAGGATTCCAACAGTATCACTTGTTACCCCATTTCAGAGTCTACCAGACTACAGTACAGAGATGCTTCCTTATGAGGAACTTAAGTGCCCTCGTGATTTCACCATAGACTGAGGAGGTTGGTCCCATCACCAGCACCCTTGACCTCCACAGGTCTGTTACATCTTTCCTCCACCCTCCCTTTCTCAGGCTGGAAAATCTTAGTTACTTTTATGTCTCAGAGGTGTAGCACATTTTTGGGAGGTGTTCTCATTTACCTTCTCTTATTATGAGCTGGGAGAATTCAAGTTTAAGAAGAAAAAGATTTTAAAAAACTATAATAATAATATAATCAGGATAAAGGCCAGGCACAGTAGCTCATTCCTGTAATCCCAGCATTTTGTGAGGCTGGGATGGGATGATTGCTTGAGGCCAAGAGTTCAAGGATAGCCTAGGCAACATAGTGAGACCTTGTTTCAATTTAAAAAAATTTTTTTTTAATAAAAAAGGAGAAGATGGTTACAACTTTTTCTTTCCTTCCTTCCCTCCTTCCTTCCTTTCCCTTCCTTCCTTCTTTTCCTTCTTTCTTCCTTCCTTTCTTTCTTCTTTCTTTCTTTCCCTCCCTCCCT
>NC_045438.1:161492315-161533525 GCF_002776525.5 Piliocolobus tephrosceles
TTTCTTTCTTTCTTTCTTTCTTTCTTTCTTTCTTTCTTTCTTTCTTTTTCTTTCTTTCTTTCCCTTCCTCCCTTCTTCCCTTCCTCCCTTCCTTCCTTCCTTCCTTGCTTTCTTGCTTTCTTCTTTCTTTCTTGAGATGGAGTTTTGTTCTGCTGCCCAGGCTAGAGTGCAGTGGTACGATCTTGGCTCACTGCAACCTCTGCCTCCCGCGTTCAAGGCATTCTCCTGCCTCAGCCTCCCAAGTAGCTAGGATTACAAAAGTGCGCCATCACACTCAGCTAATTTCTATATTTTTAGTAGAGACAGGGTTTCTCCATGTTGGCCAGTCTGGTCTTGAACTCCTGACCTCAGGTGATCCACCCACCTTGGCCTCCCAAAATGCTGGAATTACAGGTGTGAGCCACCGTGCCCGGCCACAGCTCTTTCTAACTTAACATCTGTGCTAGTCATGGGAAAGCGCTGTGAATGTGTTGTTTCCTAATCTTCCCCCTCTCTCATTGAGTGATAGCTGCATCACCCAACGTCAGCTCTTTCTTATCCTCCATGCCCTTGGTGGTAACTGGGCACCAGGCTGCCAAGGAGAAAGATTGCATTTCCCTCACAGCTGATTGTAGCCCCAAAGATGTCAACAGCCATGTTACATGACAGCCAAATGGAGAGCTGCTTAAAAGACAGTGCTTTTTGTCTTTTCTTTGCCTCTCCCGCTAGTTGCTTGCTTTCAGTTATCTGTTGCTGTGTACCAAATCACTTCCACAATTAGTGGCTAAAACCACTACAATTTATTACTTTTTGTGATTCTGTAGCTGGGAAATCTGGGAGGTTTCTCATACCAGTCTTGCCTGATACCCCAGCTGCTGTTGGATCTAAGGTGGCCTCATCCACATGTCTGCCAGCGGGGGCTCCTCAGTTCTTCTCCGTGAAGTGGAGAAGAACTTCTCCCAAAGCCTTCTCCCAAAGCCACATGCACCTTCTTCTCCTTCTCCCAAAACCACATGCACCTTGTCACAACATGGCAGCCTCAGGGTTTCAAGAGAGAGAGACAGGGAGCTTCGAGATTGCTTAAGGACTAGGCTCTGTAATTTATACAATGCCATTTCTGTCAAATTCTACTGGCCAACCTGAATTCAAGGGTGAGGAACTAGACCCCACATCTTGATGGAAGAATAGACAGTGTCATTGACACTGCAAAGGGGTTTAGAACAAGGAGGCGTGATTCGTTGGAGGACCATTATTAAAAACAATCTGCCGCACTCATTGGCTGGAATATGGACACGATGCTATTAAATAGAATTTAAGCAGCTGTCTTGGACAAGCTCTGGAGGCCTTGTGCTATGAAAATTGGAGAAACAACTTGGAAAGAGTCCCTGACATTTTGTGTAGCCTCCTTGTGACCCATGGACTGTCTACCTCCAGTGTGGTTTCATTTGAGAGGTCGATAAATGCTTGTATTGTTTAGGCCACTGTCATTTTGGATTTTCTGTCACTTGCAGTCAAATCTATTCCTAATTTACATGCTTTCCAGTACTCACCCTCTTAAATTTTCAGCTCTACTTAACAGCCAAGGCTACCACCACACACAGCGTACTGCAGTTTCAGGCTTGGAGAGGAAGGGAGGAAGCCTAATATGTGGGAGACCCCGTCATGTTTTGATGTCATTGCCTGTCCCATTTGGCCAGACTGGAAAAAATAAAATGAGGAAGGTGAACAGGAGGGATGTTGCCACGGGACTGAGGAAGGTTAGGGGTTGTCACGGGCCTGCCTGAAACACTGCCTGGTCCCATATCGGTCAATGTAATCTCAGCAACGAACCCAGGGGAGAGGCCAAGAACCACAGTGGCAGGTCTAAGAATGTTCCAGGCAAACTGAAAAAGCCAAACTTGCCCATGCATAGACGCTGTGGATCAGTGGTTCATTTGAATGTGGTCAAAAGTGGACCTGCTCCCTGGTATAATGATAAGCTGTGTATCTTGGATTCCATCTGGAAGCCATTTTCGGATTTGCATTGTGAAGAGACGATGTTGAGTTGGGGCTCTCTGAACTCATCTGTGTTGCATGTGCGCAAGGGTGGGTTTTAGAGATGAACAGCAGCTTTTCTCCTCCCCACTTTTTCTTTAAGTTTTATGGTTAGGTTTGGGTTTTATTTATAACTTGTCACATGGAGAAATCCAGCAGGGCACTATTCAGAGGCATCGTATCATTTTACAAATTCCCCACTCATAATTAGTTTAGGCTGCTTTAAGTCTGCGTTTATTTTTCTGTAATGATATAGTAGACACAAAGTGTTAACTAGAAACAGAAATATTCGCCTCTTCCTCTGTCCCACCCTTACCGCCACCACATCACCTTCCTCTACCCGCCGGGGGATGCCCTGCTAGCAAATCTATCCCAGTGAAGAACAAGTCTGCCTGGAGGCCTCAGCCACTCTTGGAGGCCAGGGAGCCTTGAACCTTATCTCATCCCTTTCTCTCCTCCCAACAGAATGGCCTGCAGACAACCTGGACAGATAGAAGGCCTCTATCTGCATTTAAAGAAGCTCACAGACGCGGCTGATTGATTCTGCGACCTTGCTTTGTTACTCATCTCTGAGTTTAGTGGCTTCACTGCCAGGGACCTTGGCCAGAGTTTCTGGGGCCTCCAACAGCCTGTGGTCTCCTGGTCACGCAGACCCTACCGGTAGCTTCAGTGAATGGATGTTGCTGATGTTTGAACTGCCTTTAGCTCTCTGTGGAGGGCATGCTGGTGAGGCCACGTAGCAGGAAACCATGACGAACAACAGAATTACAGTCTGGTTAAAAAAGAAAATATACATATGCACATATGTATATTCCCCTACCCCAGGGGTTGAGGCTTTTTTGGCATAAATTTACATATATTTTGGCACAAATTTGCATACTGAGTTCCTAAGTCTCTACTTCCAAATAAATTTACATGAGAACCTCTCATTTATGGCATTAACATTCATATTGTTCCCCTTAGACCCATGTCACTGGCTCTTACTAATGTACTGAGTTTCACCAGTTTGTCCTCCATTTCCTAGAATTTGTTCTAATTTTTAGGAAATGCTTACTAAATATCACTATTGTGTGTTGTGAAATCCAGCCCTGAAGGACATCAAAAGGTCTCTTGTTAGCTGGTAGCTATTGTTAGGTGTTGTCTGTACAGACACCGGGTCTCCTGGAAACATCCCATGGAGCTGTCCAAAAGTATTCATTATTAACTTGGGCCTTCAATTGTATTTATATGAATTATGATATTATGTTTGTATGTATAGAAAAGAGATTATCTCTAAGCACTATAGCGGTATATAAAAAGGATTTTACCAAAAGTACTGGAAGGTGCATTATAGTTACTCTCAAATGTAATACTAGGGATTTATATTTACATATATTTGAGACAGGGTCTCGCTCTGCCCAGGCTGGAGTGCAGTGGTGTGATCTCTCGGTTCACTGCAGTCTCCACCTCCTGGGCTCAGGTGATCCTCCCACCTCAGCCTCCCAAATAGCTGGGATTACAGGCACACTCCACCATGCCTGGCTAATTTTTCGTATTTTCTGTAGAGACAGGGTTTCGCCATGTTGCCCAGGCTGATCTCAAACACCTCGGCTCAAGTGATCCTCCCACCTCAGCCTCCCAAAGTGCTAGGATTACAGGCATGAGCCACCATGCCTAACCAATATTAGATATTAATCATCGGTTCAAGAACAATGTTATCAAACCTACCTGCGTAATTACATGTGAGCTGGGGCAAGTTGTGCCATTCCCCTGGAGCCTCAGTTTCTTCCTCTGGAAACTGAGGGAAACAACACCAAATCTTAGTGTTTCCCTCACCTCAGGCAGCTGACGTCATCTTTAGAATTTTTGCCATCTTCTCATGTCATTTATACTATTTCTTCATATTTTTCTGGAATTTAAAACTTTTCAACTTAAACTGGCATGATCTACCTTAGCCTAGTCCTAAGCAAAAATCTCTGTGAAACTAAGTGTTTGTTGTACTCTTTTTTCTTGCATATTAAAAGAAATGCATGACTCTTAAAATTTTTTTAAGGTACTCGTTCGTATTCACTTGAAATTCTCTCAGGTCCTGCTGCACTTTGAGAATGTGATACAAAAACCTTCAATGGTGTGCACGGGAGCTTGGTATAAGGCCCAGCCCTAGCAGTCATCAATGGTAGCTGAGGCAGAAACAGCTAGGTTCCTACCTCAACATTCTCCTTTCAACATAGTAACATGCCGGCTTTCAGCTGGGCATACAACCGAAAACATTTCCCAGGATTCTTTGCAGCTAGATAGAACCATGTAACTTTGTAACATAAATGTAAACATAATATTTTGGACTATGCTTGGACTAAACAAAACATTTAGTAAAGCTGGGCATGGTGGGGTTTGCCTTTAGTCCCAGATACTCTGGAGGCTGAGGCAGGAAGATTGCTTGAACCCAGGAGTTTGAGGCTGCAGTGAGCTATGCTCTATGATCATGCCACTGCACTCCAGCCTAAACAACATAGTGAGACCTTGTCTCTAAAAAAAGAAAATACATTTAAAAATACATTTGGTGAGGTTTCTGAGAATCCCCCTTATGAAAGAGAAGCCATGTACTTCTGCAACTTCCTCCATTCTGCTTACTCAGACTTGAATGGGAGGGCAGCTATCTCAAACCATAAAGATGAAGGCTGTACTTGGTAGAAGTAAGAGCCAGAAAAGGCTAAGTTCTCAAGAATCATTTGGAACTGCAATAGTGGTCCAGGACTACCTATCTCTAGACTTCTTTTACATAGGGAGAAATATACTTCTCTGTGAAGCCACTACCTTTTAGGATTTTCTGTCACTTGCAGGTGAATAGAAATCTGTTGGATACAATATTGTGCACATGGTAGGTGGGCTGTCAGTGGTGAGCTGGGGTTGCCATTCAGGTTAGAACTGACTGTTAAGTTTTCATGAATTTTGCATGCTGGTGAATGTCACGTTGGTAGCTTGAAATTGGCCGCGGAGGGAGTATTTACACCACAGGAATTGGCAAATGCTACATACACATCAGGGCTTCATTTCCTCCAAGAGATCTAGTTATTGACTACTTACCATTTATCATCACATCACTGTGGGATTAAAAGATTTTATCTACTAAAGTTGGCTAATGTAGAGAGGTGATCTGACCTCTTCATTTACCCTCAGTTTGTTCAAATTCGAAGTCAGGGACTATATCGGGCTTAGACTTCCATATTGTCTAGTTCTGATCTTGAATGGAGGAAGCTTGAATGTTGCTTATAGGTCTGCTGTGGACAGTGTCCAATAGGTCAGTAGTAAAAGAGCCTGCTCACCCGTCGCTGAGGGGATGATGATGAGGGGATGGGAAATTAGCGTTCTGACTTTGCCATCAGGTGTGAGAAGTACTGAAGCTCATATACAAATAATTAACTTGCCAACCAGTTTTTCTTTTTCCTTTTAAAAGGTGGAAGCAGATAACTTGGGAATAGATATGCCCACGTTCAGAATTTACTGCTACAGTACAATTAATTATATTTAAACAATATAAGCTGTATATTGATTAAGCACAAATGTAAACCCCTCATATAAATTAAACTAATGAATTTAACTTTTCCATAGTCAGATCTTATTTTTAATGATTCTTTTTCTTACATTTCTGTAGGTATAAAGTTGTCAGGTATAATCACTGTCAAATGGTTAACCATTTGCTTTGGTATCCTTTCTGTTCAGTTAATGTTCATGCATGGTTTCACCTCAACCCAGGGAGACAGTCCCACATTTTAGGGGTTGGATTAGTGTACCTTCATGGGACAGCAGAGGCTTTGGCATAGACGAGTTGTGTTGAAACTGGTTTCTCTATGCTTGCAGCTACCTAACTTTACAGTAACTCATTTAACTACTGTATCAGTTTATCTATTGCTGCATAACAAATGATCTCAAAACTTAGTGACTTCAAACAGCTGTTTATTATTTCTCATGATTCTGGGGCTTGACTGACTGATTTTTCTGCTGGTCTTGCCTGGGTTCACTCAGGTCCCTGCATTCAGCTAGTGGCTGGGATGGAACTGTTAACCACAGAGTCTTGGTTTCCTTCCACGTGCCTTTTCTTTTCTTTTCCTTTTCTTTTTTTGAGACAGAGTCTCGCTCTGTCACCGAGGCTGGAGTGCAGTGGATCTTGGCTCACTTTAACCTGTGCCTCCCAGGTTCATGCCATTCTCCTGCCTCAGCCTCCTGAGTAACTGGGACTACAGGCGCCCACCACTACACCCAGCTAATTTTTAGTATTTTTAGCAGAGACGGGGTTTCACTGTGTTAGCCAGGATAGTCTCGATCTCCTGACCTCGTGATCCACCGGCCTCGGACTCCCAAACTGCTGGGATTAAAGGCGTGAGTCACCGCACCTGGCCTTCCACGCGCTTTTTGTTTTGTTTTGTTTTGTTTTGTTTTTGAGACGGAGTCTCGCTCTGTCGCCTGGGCTGGAGTGCAGTGGCCAGATCTCAGCTCACTGCAAGCTCCGCCTCCCGGGTTTACACCATTCTCCTGCCTCAGCCTCCCGAGTAGCTGGGACTACAGGCGCCCGCCACCTGGCCTGGCTAGTTTTTTGTATTTTTTAGTAGAGACGGGGTTTCACAGTGTTAGCCAGGATGGTCTCGATCTCCTGACCTCGTGATCCGCCCGTCTCGGCCTCCCAAAGTGCTGGGATTCCACGCGCCTTTTCTATGTAAATGTTGAGCTTCCTTATAGCCTGGTGGCCTCAGGATTTCAAGAGAGAGAAAGCAGAAGCTGCTGGTCTACTGAAAGCCAGAGCTCAGAAGTCCCAGAGTACTTGCTCCTGCCTCATTGTGTGGTCACAGCAAGTCAAATATTCACAGGGAGGAGAAATAGGCCCCATCTCAGGTGGCAGGAGCTCTGCACGTCAGAGATGAGAGGAATTTTTGGTAGCTATATTTTCAGGCAACTTATGATAACTCCTTTGAATCTCAATATCTTTATTTTTGAAAAGGAGAAAATACATATTTTGCAAAGTTATTGTGAAAATTCAATGAAATAATGTGTAAGAAACTACTGACAGAAACCTGATACATGAAATAGGTGCTCAATACATGGCCGCTTCCCCTTCCTCCCCTTTCTTTGGGTGCTACTGAGATGCGGCCCCCTGCGGGGCTTCTATCCTGCAACTGGTCTCCACCTCCCAGGCACACACATGCCCAAGACTTTGTGGAGGTCTCAGAGGTCTAAAGATGGGGACGGATGACGTGAATTCTGAATATCACAGCTAGAGGCTGTACGCTTGTTTGGGGGTCCTTGATGATGGGGCAGATACAAGGAGGGGCACAGAAAAGAATATTAAGAGTGGGGTCTAGGAGCCCTGTGTGAACAGGTGCCCAGCAGATGCGGGAAACACAGAGGCAGTCACTGTTATGCCTGGAACCTGCCTGAGAATCTTCTGCTGCCTTCTGATCTTAAAGAAGTAAAAGAAAATTCACCATGGCTCTCAGCAGGTGTGTGTGTGGCAGCGGGAGAAGAAAGACACAGAGCGAGAGAGAGACGTTTTCCTCAGGGGATATTGAGCAATGTCTGGAGACATATTTGGTCATGACAACTTTGGTTATCACGACAGGGGGAGGGTCGCATCTAGTGGGTAAGACTAGAGGTGCTGCCAAACACCCCACAGTGCCCAGGACAACCCCCATCATAAAGATTCATCTAGACTGAGGTCGGGAAACTCTTCTTTAGAGCTCTCCTGATTTCTGCTGGAGAAAGAGAAGGTGCCCTGCCCATTCTCCACCCAACATCAGATGAGCTGTCCCTGGCAGTTTGAAAACTCCTTTAACATTAGACAGGTTTGGTGGTGTGTACCTGTAATCCCAGCTACTTGGGGGGCTGAGGCAGGAGGATTGCTCGAGCCCAGGAGTTCAAGACCAGCCTGGGCAATGTAGTGAGACCCCATCTCTACCAAAAATTACAAAAATTAGCTGGGTTTAGGTCTACATGTGTGTAGTCCCAGTTATTCAGGAGGCTGAGGCCGGGGGATTGCTTGAGCCCAGGAGGTTGAGGCTGCAGTGTGCTGTGATCGTGCCACTGCACTCCAGCCTGGGCAACAGAGAGACACCATGTCTCAAAAAATATAAAAATAAAAAACTCCTTTAACAAGATATAATTTTTTTCATACTCTAATTAATAGAGTTAAAATTCTATTCACAGACTTCCACAGTGTGGGCCTCTGCATGCGTTATGGTCAAAGGAGCTAGAAAGATAGACGGAAGATGCTTCTGGGTGGCACGGACGAAGTCATAACAAGAGTTTAGCAGAGTTAGTATCTATCAAGTCCTCACTGCATCTCAGGCCCTGGGCTGAACACACCAGGCATGTGTCTAATGTCAGCAGCCCGGTGGCCAAAGTTTTGTAGCTCACAGGCCACACTCCACTTGAATATGTAAGTACTAATTACTTACCTGGAGGGTGGGAACACCTTCCCTGGGTGCACTGTCTACCATTTACATAGAATATTGGGTGGGGTGGGGCTTACATGTCTTCTTGTCATTTATTTATTTTTAACAGCTTTATTGAGATATAATTCACATATCATTCGATCCCCCAATTTAAACTGTACAATTCAACGGGTTATTAGCAGAGTCACAGAGTTGTGTAACTGTCACTGCAATTGACTTTAGAGCATCTTCATCACCCTAAAAAGAAATTCCAGTATGATTTCAACTGTATGGCATTCTGGAAAAGGCAAACCTCCGCAGTGTAAGGGTGGGTGGTGCTTGCCAGGGCTTGGCGGGAGGGAGGGATGACGACACACAGTACAGGGCTTTTTAGGGGGTGAAACTACTGTGCATGACATCACGGTGCTGGATCCATGTGACACACGCGTCAGAGCCCACAGAACGAACCGCACCAAGAGTACACGCTGATGTCAATGACGAACTGTGGTGCTGAAGATTGGCAACGTAGGTCCATCGATTGTAACAAATGGACCACCGTGCTGGGGGATGCTGATTCTGGGGAAGGCTCCGTGGGGCGGGGGACAGTGGATATCTCTGTACCTTCCTCTCGGTTTCTCTGTGAGCCAAAAGCTGCTCTAAAAAACACTCTTTAAAAAGAAGAGAGATCCCATGCCTATGAGCAGCCACTCCTGTTCCCTCCTCCCCCAGCCCCAACAACCACTAATTACTTTCTGTCTCTGTGGATTTGCCTATTCTGAGCACTTCATGTAAATGGAATAATATACTATGTAGTATCTTGTGGCTGGTTTCTTTCACTTAATGTTTTCAAGGCTCATCCATGTTATGACATGTCTCCAAACATCATTACTTTTTTCGTCTTCTTTTTCTTTTCTTGCCAAATATGGTTCATTATATAGATATAGCACATTTTATTGATCCATACAGCAGTTAATAAACACTTGGGTTGTTTTTCACTTTTTGGCTCTTATGAATGAATAAAGCCACTCTGAATATTTATATGTAAGTTTTTATGGGGAGTATGTTTTTATTTATTTACCTAGGAGTGGAATTGCTGGGTCATACGATGTAACCTGTTGAGGAACAACTAGGCTGATTTCTAAAGCATCTACACCATTCTGCATTCCCGCCAGCAATGAACAAGGGTTCTAATTCCTCCATATCATGGCAAACACTTGCTGTTATCTGTCTTTTTTAAATTTTAGTTACTTCTGGTTACTTCTTGCTACATTAAAAAAAAATTCTGCTGAGTTCTGAATCTCACATCTTGCCCCTCATGTCTCTTCTCTACTTTCTAATTCACATTAAGTCAACAGAGTCCAATTTTTTGTCTTGTCCCCAGAGACAGTCGCATGTGGTAGACTTTGCCAGATGATTTGGGGCTGACAGTGGGGGTGGCTGGGGAGAGTCATTCCTGCAGCACAGGAACAACTTCAAGTGCTCACTTCTTTCAAGTTTCTTGCCATTGCAGATATGGGGACTTGTCTCGCTGGCCAGTTTTCCTCTTCAGAAGCGTGGCCTCCTTCCCCGTGCTGATGCCCTCTCTCCCTCCACTGTCATTCGTTTCTGGACCCTCGACCCATGCTCAAGGACTCACAGGTCTTCCCGTTCTGTCATGCAGAACTCGATGGCTCTCCCATCGCACCCTCACCACACCAGCCTTAGCACAACCAAGATATCTGATGTGTTGCTAAACTGGATGGTTTCTTTGAGAGGAATTTGCCACCAGCTTTTTACCCCCTGAAAAATTCCACACAATCCAAAGCAAAAAGGACACATGATTCGATATTTCACCCGTTAACAAAGTTATGGAATAAAGAAAAAAATCTCTCTCTTCTCATCCCGGCCCACTCCCTAAAAGGGGCCAAGATTAGCTGTCTGGTGGGTGTTTTCCACCACTCTTAGGAACCTGAATGCCAGGCACATACATGTGTGCAGCATAAGTCCATGACATACATTCAATATGATGTACTCTTTCATTTCCCTACTGATGGGGATGTAGGTTGTTTCCAAGCACCTCCTCTGAGAGGTACCTTTACCTACCAGGACTAGGGCTAGGATAAGGCGGATGAGCATCTCAGGCACATCTGAGACACTTGCACAACCCTGAAAATGAACGCCTTCTCACATTTTGCCCTGGAGGCCTCTCTCTCCTGTTTCCCCTTAGTCCTGGTCCTGTTACCTACTGTGTTGCAAGCTTGCTTAGAAATAGATGGACAGAACTAGGGTTCCAATCTTCCCCTAAGTTATTCCTACTTATTGAATTGTTTATCCTTTCCCTACTGAACCAAGATAGAACCTTATTCTGTATTAAATTCTTATATATACTTGAGCTTATTGGGGGTTCTTTATTTTATTACATTAATCCATTTATATTTGCTATGCAAGAACCATATTGTTTTGGTTGTAACAGCTTTATAGTTCATTTTAATATACAACAGGGAAAGATCTTACTGCATACTAACCTTTTCTATAAAACTTCTGAGCAATTGTTGAAAATCTATTCTTTTGTATGAATTTTAGAATTATTTTGACCCATTCCACCAGTTTTTTTTTTTTTTTTTTTTGAGGCGGAGTCTCGCTCTGTTGCCCGGGCTGGAGTGCAGTGGCCGGATCTCAGCTCACTGCAAGCTCCGCCTCCCAGGTTTACGCCATTCTCCTGCCTCAGCCTCCCGAGTAGCTGGGACTACAGGCACCCGCCACCTCGCCCGGCTAGTTTTTTGAATTTTTTAGTAGAGACGGGGTTTCACAGTGTTAGCCAGGATGGTCTCGATCTCCTGACCTCGTGATCTGCCCGTCTCGGCCTCCCAAAGTGCTGAGATTACAGGCTTGAGCCACCGCGCCCGGCCTCCACCAGTTTTTAAACTAACTTTTAAAGTGTCTTAGCTCAGGCTACTATAACAGAATAGCACAGTCTGAGTGACTTAAGCAACAAACATTTATTTCTCACCATTCTGAAGGCTAGGAAGCCCAAGATCGAAGTGCTGGCAGACCTGGTGTCTGGGGAGGGCCCACTTCCTGGTGTGAAAATAGCCATCTTCATTGTATCTTAATATGGCCAAGAGAGCAGAGGTCAGGAGCAAGCTCTAGAATTGCTTTTCCATAAGGGCACTAATTTCATTCATGAAGGCTCTGCTCTCATGACCTAATAACCTCTCAAAGGCCCCCCCCTCCATATACCATCATGCTGAGGGTTAGGGTTTCAATTTGTGGGAATCTTGGGGAGACACACACATTCAGTCCATAACAGAAAGTCATGCATCATTTCCTTCAGTCTCACACTGACCTGATGATGTAAGCACTGTAGATGAGGAAACTGAAGCTCGGAAAAGTAATGTCTAATACAGTAGCTTTCAGTATCGTATGGAAGAATAAAATGTAGTCAGTAAGTCTTAAAATGTAATGAATTTTATGGAGTTAACAATGGAGTTAAAAGACTCCAAAACATGTTCCCAGACACACTTAAATGCTGTAGAAGCAATAATGAGTGAACAACCACAGACTCTGTGCATGGCAACCATGATTTCAGATCTTCAACTGGGAAGGAGTGTGGCTGATGGGACAGTCCTCGCCACCGCATGGTGGAATCTGTCACCATGACTGCGGAGGTCATGCTTCTCACAGGCTGCTCCCAGTCAAGGATCTCCTGCGGTGGAACAGCAGACACAGCTGAGGGGCAGACTGACAATCTGATTGTTAGAGTCACTGAGCTCCAGAGTCATTGGAGAGCTCAGGTCCTGTGAACTTATGAGCTCTGATGGGCAAAACTTGGCACCCGGAAACACAGATCCAGGGATGAAGGAGTAGAAACAGGAATGCCTCGTCATCTCTCCTGGTGACTCACTGGGAGATTTTTGTGTTCCTGGTTCTCACAACTATGAGCTCTCTACAGGCTTAGAAGTCCTGGTGATAGCGAGGAACTGTAAGTCATGGCTGCCACTAGGACACCTTGGATTTGTGTCCAGGGATCAGTGAGTGAGAAGAGTCACCATCCGGGCAAGCGTTAGCCACCCTGATTGGAAGGAGGAGGAAGGGCTCCTTTTAAACAATGGGAAGGAGAGATTCATGTGGGACCCAGGGATCCACTTGGGTGCTTCTTGGGAACTTCTGCCTCATAGCAGCTATGACTAGACACTCCTTGCAACCCCAGAATAGGAAGCGTATCAGGACCCTTCATGAATGCGGATAAGGTCACACTACCAGGTAAACAACCAGGACCTGCCAGGGTGAGAGCTGAGGGGGAAGGGAACTCAAACCTGAGAGTGGAGGAGGGAGACGACAGATACGAGTTTGGCCCCAAGGTCAGCCACAGCTTTGGGGCTGTAGCTTGTCTCACTAACTTTCTTCTTCTGGGTTTTCTTTAGGGAAGAGGCATACATGGGACCACAGGGGCTGCAACTTGCAACTGTGGGGAGAAGCAGTTACATGGCATGTTATGGATTGAACTGTGTTCCCCAAAATTTCCATGTTGAAGTCCTAACCCAAGCACCTCAGAATGTGACTGTATTTGGAGGCAGGGCCTGTAAAGAGGTGACTAAGGTGAAAAGATGTCATTAGGGTGGGCCCTAGTCCTATAGGACTGGCATCCTTATAGGAAGAGGAGGCGAGGACACAGACACACACAGAAAGAAGGCCATGTGAAGACATAGGGAGAAAGTGGCATCTGTAAGCCTGGGACAGAGGCCTCAGAGGAAACCAACCCTGTGACACCTGGATCTTGGACTTCTAGCCCCTGGAACTGTGAGAAAATGAACTTCTGGTGTTTAAGGCACCCAGGTTACGGAACTTTGTCATGGCAGCCCTAGCAGACTAATACACAAGGGCACAAGGAGTGGACCTTCGTGCCCAGAAAAATGTACCTGTCACTTCTCCAGCTGACCTGCCCTGGCTCCCATGCTCTGAAATCTACCCTGGAACTCTGGGTGGGTGAGGCCAGGCTTCCCACAGGCTGCTCCCAGCCAGGGAAGAGTACAGCAGGGATACTGAGGCAGGCCTATTCCCTAGAGCTCTACATCTTTGGCTCTACATCAGCTTGGCTGAAACTGTACGGCGGCGTCAGACTCTTCCTACCAAACCTTCCTCCCTTCCCTCTCCTGCACAAGGTCCCCAGGCTGCTGCCTGGTCTCCTGGCTCTCCCAACCTCCTCTAGTTCCCTCTTCACTCTCTCTCACAATTTTTTTCCTAAAGACATCTCTTGCGGGTCAATCTGCCCTCTGAGTCTACTTCTTAGAAGACCTGGGCTAATGCGCTCAGTAAGTTTGTCCTCCCTACTTGCACCCATTTCACAGATGAGGAAGATGAGGCCCACTTTATAGAATTCTATTGGAGCCACTTCTCTCTGCCTGTACACACCCATCAAGATAGGAAGCACTTTTACAGGTGGGCTCTGTTTGGTCAAACTGTATTTTACAATTATGACTATGAAAAAAGAGTGTCTTTGAGAATTTACCTTTAGATAGCAAATTCCTATACCCCTTCTCCAATTTACTCACCCCTTGGTCCTTATTTCTAACATTCTATAATGTTTTACTTGTTTTATCTTTATTGTCTGACACATTACTACTGAGGGAATGAGTGAATTGTCTCAAACTGTACCATCCTCACTGCTCACAAAGTCGGATAGCAAAGGTCAGTGAAAATTTCCCCCAACTTGGTATTTATGTTGCTTTATTTTTAAGTGCTTGTTCACTTCTCTGGGAGCACTTCTACATTGGAAGCTCCGTGAGAGCAGATTAGAATGAATGAATGAATGAATGAATGAATGAATGAATGAATGAGTGACCTGGACTCCCCCTGGGTTGTGTCTGGATGGTTTGGGTGGGACTGTGTGAGCCTCGCCCTCCTCATTCTGCTCCTATTGCTAATTGTAGAGCGGTGGTAGCAGCTCAGACTGAAAGGGATCTGGATGACTTCAGTGATGGAGGCAGCAGATTATCCAGGCTGAACTCAAAGTCCCACGCAAATGAAGGTGAGTCAGAACCTAGGTAACAAGCATGTGTTCAGCGGCGCCATCGTCCAGCTCAGCCCTTAGGATGGGATCAGGACATCATTATATTTAAGAAAAAAAAAAAAAAGAAGAAAAATCCTGGAAGGCCTCCCTAGCACACACCACTCAGAGAGGCAGTGCATGAAGCTTCAGCTGATGATTTAAACAGCAGGGCTCTTGTGCTGGGGAAACAGTCCTGGAGGTGGGAGCTGCAGTTGAGGCAAGGCTGGGAAGGAGGGAGGGGAGAGTATCCCCAGAAAGTAGATAGGGGCTCAGACTTGTGGCCTCCGGGTGGGGGCTGGACCCACCTGCTCACCTCAGAGGCTGGCGCGATGAAGGAGACAAAGTGGCCCAGTGCTGCATGTGAGAGTGGTAGCCCCAGGACTGTGTCTGCAGGGGAATCTCTTCCTGTTCCTGCTCTTGCTCAGAGGCATGCGGCTGGGTCAGCGCCTTGTGGAGTCTGTGAAGTTTAGGCCTCTGTCTCAAATATTACTGAACAACCAACTTAGCTTCAGCTGCAGGTGGGTGCTTGGTGACATTTACTTTTTGGTTTTTTGTCTTTTTGAGATGAAGTCTCACTTTGTTGCCCAGGCTGGAGTGCAGTGATACAATCTCAGCTCACTGCAACCTCCGCCACCCGGATTCAAACGATCCTTCTACGTTAGCCTCCCGAGTAGCTGGGATTACAGGCACCCATCACCACGCCTCGCTAATTTTTGTATTTCTAGAAGGGACGGGGTTTCACCACGTCCTCCAGGCTGGTCTTGAACTCCTGACCTCACGCGATCCGCCTGCCTCGGCCTCCCAAAGTGCTGGGACTACACACATGAGGCACCGAGCCCAGTCTGACATTGACTTTTTGAAGTCAAAGTATGACAAGTTTGCAGCATTAGCTTTCAGTGAGATCCCGCAGGACCAAGGTCATATGGAAACTTCTGCCAAAGTAAACTCCTTTTGCCTTCTTCAAATTCTGTACCAAAAAAAAAAAAAGAAAGAAAGAAAGAAAGTTTAATTTCAGGTTAAAAAAATACATGTTATTATTCTTATTATTTTTTAAAGAGACAAGAGTCTCACTGTCTAGCCCAGGCTGGAGTGCAGTGGTGTGATCATAGCTCACTGCAGCCTTGAACTCCTGGGTTCAAGTGATCCTCCTGTCACAGCCTCCTGAATAGCTGGGACTACAGGTGCATGCTGCCATGCCTGGTTAAAAAATTCATGTTAGTGTTGATAGACTTTATACTTAATATTTTTAGATGCGATGATTTAAGAGGCATAAAAAGAACCTTCCTTCCTTCCTTCCTTCCTTCCTTCCTTCCTTCCTTCCTTCCTTCCCTCCCTCCCTCCCTTCTATTGAATGTTTAATAGGTAGGCTATCCAGAGAGAGGCAGAGCCAGTGTGGCCTATCTTCAAGAAGGAAAACATGGAAGGGGCACAGAAGTTAAAGCACTCATTGAAGATTTTTCCAGCTATTATGCGAGTGGTCACCCCAGTTCTGTCCAACGCTGCAGCCACTGGCCATGCCAGGCTCTCGAGCACCTGAAATGTGCCTTGTCATAATCGAGATATGCTGTCGTTGTAACTAACACCCTGGATTTTGAGGATTTAGAGTGAAAAAGGAAGGCAAAATTGCTCATTAGCAATTGTTTTAATATTGACTATATGTTCAAATGCTATTTTGGTTACACTGAGGTAAATAAAATATATTGTTGAAATTAATTTTGTCTGTTACTTTTCTTCGAACATGGCTACTAGAAAATTTAAAATCATGTGCATGACTTGTATCATATTACTATTGGACAGGGCTGGGCTGTACATTTACAGCTTATTTTCGTAATCAATTTTCTTGGAAATTAAGGTATCAACTCTTTATGTATTTTGTCTAGATTCAAAACGCTGTATACAAGAGAGCCTTAAAGAGTTGATAAATCTCGGGCTTTCTGTTGGAAAGCTAGAATTTGTTTTCCCCTGAAGGTAAAACATTAGATAACATCAGGCACATATGTACAAGAATTGAGGATGGAAGCAGGGGGGTGTCAGTCAGATATTAATAATTCCAGAGTGAACGTAGAAAGGCATTCAGCATCTGAAGAAAGGCCTGCAGTGGAAGCAGGAAATCTGAGTTTTAGCGTTGCTTCTGCCACTCAGAAGAAGAGCTGAGAAAAAGTACCACCAGTTACCATGCAAGGTCTGCACACATGGGAGTCCCCAGGACCAAGTCTCCAAGGCCTGGGGGAGGAAGTGCAGATGAGAGCATTTTAATTCCGATTTTATAAGGAAAAACAGAATTTCAATAGAATGCCCCTGAACTCCTTTGAGCATGGAGCTCACCAAGGTTTAGGAAACTTGTTAAAAAAGCAAAGCCAAGACAAAGAATGCCTCATTATTGCGGTAAGACTCCTCCCCTACTGCATAGGATTCACTGGAACATGAATTACAACCTATCAGTTTCACTGCTGTCTCCCCACCAAGAGCCTATGTGTACGGTAAGCCCGTGGAGTACTTATACAAGGTGTGACGAGCAGAAGCGCACAAGATTATGTTGATGGGGTGCCTGGAGGACCCAGAGGCTGAGAGTTAGGGCAGTCTATAGAAGAAACAATCTGTTCTCTCTCCAGTCTCATTTTGGAGTCATTAACCCAGACACCACATTATTTAACCACATGAGATAGTCTTTTGGGTCTGATTTGAAACCTACAAAAATGAGGAAGCCAAGGGTTGAAAATGCAAGGTCATGCTTTAAGCCTGTGTAACATCCAAGGGACTTTCTCCCTGGGAAAGAAAAGAATTGGGCTAGTAAGACTTTCAGATGCTCCAACGTTGAGTTTCCTTTTGTGAAGGATTTAAACCAGATTGTTGCTTTTACTTGAGTTGTGCTGATTATAAATACTTAAATTCCACAACGTAATTTAATTTTCAGTGTGTACGATGTCCAGCAAGGAGAATTCTGTCCAACATTTTTTTCCCTGTCCAACACCTAAAGGCTATTTATACCAAGTCAGGCGGTAACTCCACAACTGCATTTCAGCATATCTCCTGTTTACCTTGTACAGTGGTATAGTAATTTCAAATAATTTATACTAGGTGCTTATCTATTATGCTTTATAAATAAAAACCAAAGACAATTTAGACAAATAACTTACTACGTTTTTTGAATGAAACACCCTGGGATGTGGTGGAATGGAACAACAGAAATAAAAGAGAAAATTTTAAATCTGATGGGAATTTTATCCTGAAATATAGATTTTTAGATAGATTCGAAGCAGAAAGATAATATGTCACACTATCTTTTTTCTTTTGTCACAGCTATTTTTAATCTTGATTGGTTCAGAAGTTGAGGCATCCTGCAATTCTACTGGGTCCAGTAATAGCTGCGTATACAATATATACCCTTCTCTTTGCTGCTACATGTTTGGATGTATGGGGATCTTTTTTTATTTCTTGATCTTTTCTTTAGTTGTCACTTACAACACGTCATGGTCAGACGATCAAGATTTATCCCCTTGGAATTTCTCTTAATAGTTCAGGTGCTGGAGTCAGGCAGTTGAGTTCAAGTCTCACTTGCAAGCTATGTGACCTTGGGCAAGTTCACCAGTCTTTCTAAATCTCATCTGTTAAATAGGAATAATAATGGTGCCAACTCACAGGGCTGGTGAGGATTAAAAGAGATTATTCACATAATGCCCTTAGCCTGGAGTCTGGCACTCAGTAAATTGTGACTGTATTTACCTCTCCTCTGCCAGCCTCACCCTGCCTTCATACAGAGCCGTGCCTCCGGGGTGATCGGAAGCCTCAGCACCAGCATCCCCACAGCCTGCAAGAAATGCAAGTTTTCCATCCCACCTCGGACCCACACAGTCGTCCCTGGGAGATCTATGTTCGGGACAAGTGTCAGAGGCGCCCTACTCTAGATTCTAGCTTCCTTCCACCTCCGAGTGGTTCTGCACACGAGCTCACACTTTGCTCTGGGGTCCTGCCTCACCTCATTCCTAGGAACAGTCCGGCTGGGGGTGTGGAAAGAGATGGAGGTAGATTCTGGGAAAGGGCTGTTGACTCAGTACTTCTGGATGGACCAAGGGCGGGGAGGGTATTTGGCCCATCCCTGCCTCAAGCACAGCCAGCAGAAAGGGGAACTGAAAGGAATTTCTGAGTATGCCTCAAGGAAGCCAGGGGAATTAAGCAAGACCTTGGGGGAGGGGGAAGGGCCTGAATCCCTGAATAAAGGTGAGGCAAGTCGGTTCTAGGATGCAAGCTTCCCAGTAAGGCTGCAACGGGATGCACTGCTCCCGGATCAGCAGTTCTCCCTCCCCCTCACTCCACACCCTTCCGCCAGCCCCAGGGGACAGTGGCTGCACGTCCCAGCTGCACTGCCTGCTTTCCTCTGGGGCTGTACCAGGAAGACACCAGTCCCCACCCATCACTCCTCTGGTCGCCACGTATCTGGGTCATAACCAACAGATCTGCGTATTTGCCTCATGGAAAGTTGTGAGCTCCCTCGGGCCAGGATTTCAGTCATTCCTGCAACCACTATTTACCAAGTACACTGTGGCCAGGCTTCATCTGGGGGCCAGGATAGAACTGAGAATAAGGCAGACGAGGACCACAGCTAGCACCCCTCATCCCGGCTGACTCATCCCACCATCAGGGCTCGACTGGCCCCCTTGCCTCTGCTCTCCCTCCCTAGGCTCCATTCCTCAGAAGTCCCCGGGCAGCATTTAAGAACACAAATCACCTGACTTCACTGTGGGAAATCCTCTCATGGCATGGCTTCCTGTCACAGTAGAATAGAACCCGCGCTCCGACCCGTGACCTGTAGCGCTCAGCACGCTTACTCTAGGAGCTCACAGCCCTCATGTCCTCATGGTGCCAGCAGCTTCCAAACCTGGTCCTGCAACACAGGATCTCTGTGGGCTCCTCATCCTGGGATGCTTTTCCCAGACCTTCCACGTCTAGCTCCTTCCTCCCATTATCTGACTGCTCTGTGGAATGCAACCCCTCCCACCCATCATCACTATCTCCCATTCTGCCTTAGTTTCTTCCTTCGTTCCTTCCTTCTCTTTTTGACAAGGTCTTGCTCTGTTGCCCAGGCTGGAGTTTAGTAGTGCAATCATGCTCACTGCAGCCTCGACCTCCTTTATCCTTGATCCTCCTGCCTCAGCCTCCCAGGTAGCTGGGACCACAGGTGTAAGCCACCAAACCCAGCTAATTTTTGTTGTTGTTTGCTTTTCTGAGAAACGGTCTCACTCTGTCACTCTTTGGGTTCAAGTGATTCTCCCATCTGAGCCTTCCGAGTATCTGGGACTATAGGCACGTGCCACTACGCCCGGCTAATTTTTGTTTTTGTTTTTGTTTTTGTTTTTGTTTGAGACTGAGTCTCACTCTGTCGCCCAGGCTGGAGTGTAGCAGTGCAATCTCCACTCACCGCAGTCTCCACCTTCTGGGTTCAAGCAATTCTCCTGCCTCAGTCTCCCAAGTAGCTGGGATGACAGGCGCACACCAGTACGCCTGGCTAATTTTTGCATTTTTAGTAGAGATGGAGTTTTGCCATGTTGGCCAGTCTGGTCTTGAACTCTTGACCTCAGGTGATCCACCCACCTCGGCCTCTCAAAGTGCTGGGATTATAGGCATGAGCCACCATGCCTGGCCTAATTTTTGTATTCTTTGGTAGAGACAGGGTTTCATCAGGTTGACCAGGCTGGTCTTGAACTCCTGACCTCAAGTGATCCATCTCAGCCTCCCAAAGTGCTGGGATTACAGGCATAAGCCACTGCACCCAGCCAGACTGGCTAATTTTTGTATTTTTTTTTGTAGAGACGGGGTTTCACTATGTTGCCCAGGCTTGTCTTGAACTTCTGGGCTAAGTGATCTGCCAAAGTGTTGGGATTATATGTGTCAACCACCATGACTGGCCTGCCTTAGTTTTCTTAGCAGTATTTATCCCTGCCTGAAATTCTCTTTGATGACTATTGTCTTACATATGTATTTGTTTATTGATTTCTCTCCTTCCCTAGAACTTACAAGTTCCATGGAAGCAGAGACTTGATCGGCTTGTTCTCCACTCTATCTCCAATGCCTAATGGTGGCTGGCACCCACAAGGAGCTCGATAAATATATGTTGAATGAATGAATGGAAAATGGTTGGATTTGGAGTTTATAGAATATCTCGCTAAATTTTGGTCCTGAAGTCTTCTTTCTTTCGCTCCCTCAGTAGAGGCAGAAGCTTTTGAAATGGCCCGCAGGCTGCAAATGTGACTCCTTAGTCCCTAAGATTTGTCAGGATGTCAATGATGGAAACCAAGTGATACTTCCTGGCTCTAGTAGACGTCCTTCAGGATGTCAGAAAATAGATTTAAGGAAAATTTGCTATTGAATATTAGCCTGGAGTCATAAACATTCACTGGTAATTTTCTTACAGTACAGATACTATTTTTTCTTTTTCTTTCTTTTGAGACAGAGTCTCACTCTGTTGCTCAGGCTGGAGTGCAGTGGCACGATCTCGGCTCACTGCAACCTCTGCCTCCTGGGTTCAAGTGATTGTCCTGTGCCTCAGTCTCCCCAGTAGCTGGGATTACAGGTCTGTGCTACCACGCCTGGCTAATTTTTTGTATTTTTAGTAGAGACAGGTTTCGCCATGTTGGCCAGAGCAGGTCTCGAACTCCTGACCTCAGGTGATCAGCCCCCCTTGGCCTCCCAAAGTGCTGGGATTACAGGCGTGAGCCACGCTCCTGGCCCAGATACTACTTTAAAAGGTTTCTACACATTCTTTAAAGGTCAGACAGTAGTACAGGATGGGTTCATTTTAGTTGTTTGTCAGAAAGTACTGAGTGATTTCAGTAGCACAGAACCACTGAAGAAAGCAATGGTTTGGGCAGGTGAGTTTTCCAGTTTAATAAAGCATCAGACTTCTTGACCCTAAAATCAAAATGCAAAGATGAAAGTCTTTTTGAGAGAAGAATTCTTACGGAGTAAAGTGTTGCTATGCACCTACCTTATTATGCTGGCTTTCCTGGAGGGTGGTCTGCAGAGAGAGGAAGGGTCTCTTTCTGAAGCCAGAAAAAAGGAAATGATTCCAGAGACTCTCACGTCTATTTCTGATTTTGACTCTGACAAGCTCTTGTGAGCCCTCCTTTTAATTTTCTCTTCCTTCTTTCCACTTTTCCTCACTGGTGACATGAAAATTTAAAATGTTCCTTCTCTTCACCTGCTGCTTTGAGGTACTAAAGGGAAATTCAAACAAACTTCTCCTATCCTATTTGCAGTTTCTGTCCTAGACAGATGTTCATTTAAACAATCAAATACACTGATGGACCTGCAGGACTGTCCTGTAGGAACGGCTGCCGAGGATCTTACTTCCCGGTTCTGTGCTTAGGAATTTGGTGCATGAGAGGCCAAACCTTGGGAGGGAGGTCAGGAGCGAACTTTTCCATCCCTTCATCCCGAGGGACCCCTGCCTGCCACCTGATGGGCCCAGCTCTCCTGACAGATCAAGATTTTGAATTGAAGGAGAGAGATCCACAAAAACAACATGATCTTCCATATAGAGGCAAAAGCATCTTTTGGAAACACCTCTGTGTTAGTCAGTTAGCCCTGGGCTCTAATTCCAGCTCTGTCCTTATGAGCTGTCACCTTGGGCAGTTCTTTATCTAAGGGATAAAAATTACAAATACTGTCTATGTCTCTTCTCACTGGAATGTGTAGTCCATAAAGACAGGGATTTATTTTATTTATTTATTTTTCGAGATGAAGTTTTGCTCTTGTTGCCCAGGCTGGAGTGCAATGGTGCTGTCTCAGCTCACTACAACCTCTGCCGCCCAGGTTCAAGCAATTCTCCTGCCTCAGCCTCCTGAGTAGCTGGGATTACAGGTGTGCACCACCACGTCTGGTTAGTTTTTGTATTTTTAGTAGAGACAGGGTCTCCCTATATTGGTCAGACCGGTCTTGAACTCCTTACCTCAGATGATCCGCCCTCCTGAGCCTCCCAGGGATTACAGGCGTGAGGCACCACGCCTGACCAAGACAGGGATTTCTATGTTTATGGCTTACGGATGGATTTCCAAAGCCTGGAACAGTGCCTGGGATATGGTAGTGCTTAATACTATTTGCTAAATAAATGAACTTCGAGTTTTCCACTTCCCATTGTTAACTGAGAAGGCTAGTGGCGTAGTAGAAAGAATACCAGTGGCGCTCCAGGAGTGCAGGTACTGGGGCTGTCTTACCCATTTGGAAGGCCCAGCTCACAGCAGGTGTTGTAAATACTAGGTGAAATGAGTAAATTCATCATAGAATTGGGAGACTTGAGTTCTAGAGCAGGGATTTAAAAACTTTTTCTGTAATGGGCCACACAGTAAATATTTTTGGCTTTGCAGGCTGTATACAGTCTCTGTTGAAGCTACGACAATTCTGCCTTTGTAGCATGTAAGCAGTCACAGACAATACATAAAGAAATGGGCATGGTTGTTCTCCAATAACATTTTACAGTTGATTCTTGAACAACAGCAGTTTGAACTGCAGGGGTCCACTTATGTGAACTTTTTTCAACCAAAGGTAGATGGAAAATACAGTATTGGTGGAATGCTAAACCCATGTATAAGGAAGGTTGACTTTTCATATACTCACGTTCTGCAGGGTTGACTGTGGGACTTGAGTGTCTGCAGATTTGGGGCATACGTGGGGGTCCTAGAACCAATTCCCCATGTACACTAACGGACTACTGTACTGAGGAAGGTGCAACACATTGATTATCATTCTTTAGATCTGTTTTCTCATCTCTAAAATGAGTACTTACATGAATTTTAAACACTCTCTCCCATCTATCTATTCTGAAATAAAATATATATACAATGTGGGTAAAACAAGAAAGCGATCCCTCCGCCATCTAGGATAGAAATCAGACAATTGTCCCTTTAATAATTTCATGATAAAGTAAGGGCAACTGAGCATGACCTACCAAAGTTACATCCCAAACTGACCACACTGTCCGAAAACACGTGGTGGCAGATGAAATGGGTCCTTCTGATCAGCTGCCTGGTACAGATGCATAAATGAAAAACAGCAAGAAAGGGCTGCAAGTTACATTTTTTTTTTAAAGACTTCCCTCTTCTCCCCCAAATGCAATCAATTGTTATTTTAATTTTTTTTCTCATTATTTTTAAACTTTCTTCCCTGAAGTTATTTTGTGGGCCATTCCAGCTTGTATCTTATATGAATTTACTGACTCCTTTACTAAAATACACTAGTAACCTTACTTTTTCCCTGTGTACTATCTGTACTTTTGGTTATATTCATGTTAGGTTCACTAAATCCTTTATAGTGCTGTTTATGACAAACCTTATTTTTTTATGTTTTACATTTATGACTCAGCAATCACCAAACCAGCACAATTCTTCCTGATTTTGCAGAACACTTTATGCTTGCCTAATATAAAGATTTTTTACAAGGTGCCATTTTAATGCTTCGTCAAATCTTCAATACAGCCACAGAAGCAAGGAGATGAAATTATTACATCATCAGGAGAGTCCTTCTTTGGCCAAGCAAATCAACCATTTTCTTTGCCATTTCTAGAAGCTTATGAATATTCCAGATTAATTCAAGTTGCCAGTGGCCCGTGTCTCTCTCATGAGGACATCTCCTTTATAAAGAAGACTGAGGGTTCCTGCTTTTCTTGTGCTTCAAAGAGCTTACCTTTCAGGACTTTGTACCTTGTATTAGTGATAATTCTTTCAGTTGTAGCTTGACAAGAAACCTAATCTAAACAAGCTTAATCAAAAAGGTAATTTTTTCAAGCACAGTAGCTCACGCCTGTAATCCCAGCACTTTGGGAGGCAGAGACAGAGGGCTTCAGGCCAGGAGTTTGAGAGTAGCCTGGGAAACAGAGTAAGACCCCTATCTCTTTAAAAAAAAATAAATAAAGAAAAGGGAATTTACTGGCCGTTGTAACCAAGCTTTCCAGGGTAGACTGGGGTGTGGCTTTCGGTATGACTTTACCCAAATCTCAAGTGATAAAACCCAGCCCTGTTGTCTCTTTTTCTCTAGCATCTGCTTCCTACACAACGGGCTCTTCTTTCGCAAGATAATTGCCAATAGATCTCAAGAAGAGGGGCTCCTGGCTTCAAACACTGCATAAAAAGTGAAGATCTTTGGCTCAGCATTTCTAGGCAAAGCCTCATTGCATTTCATGGTCTCTGATTGGACCAAGGGCCTATCCCTGAACCAGTCATGGCAGGGGGCTTATGAGATGCTGATTGGCTTAGACCCAGGTCACGTGCTTTACACCAGAGCCAGTTAACTCACACAAAGTAAACACCTACGGAGAATCCGGGGACGGTTACCAGGGAAAAAGCTGAGATAATGAAGCTGATCAGCCAAAGCAGCTGGTCTTTGCTACTAGCCCCACTGCGTTTTCATAGGGAAACCAGACTAGAGGAAGTGGAGGAACACATAATTTCTAAGGAATCCTACAAATATCATGACACTTCTTGGGGGCAGATTTAGCCAGAAGTAGAAGTTTCCAGCCGGTATATCATCAAAATTACTGAGGCATTTAGGTTTAATAGGTTGAGTCGGGACACACTGAGTGTAATGAATTTTTTTTTTTTTTTTTTTTTTTTTTTTGAGACGGAGTCTCGCTCTGTCACCAGACTGGAGTGCAAGGGCGTGATCTCTGCTCACTGCAAGCTCCGCCTCCAAGGTTCAAAGGATTGTCCTGCCTCAGCCTCCCGAGTAGCTGGGACTGCAGGCGCCCACCACCACACCCAGCTAATATTAGTATATTCAGTGGAGACGGGATTTCAGCATGTTGGCCAGGATGGTTTCGATCTCTTGACCTCGTGATCTGCCCGTCTCGGCCTCCCAAAGTGCTGGGATTACAGGCGTGAGCCACCGCGCCCAGTCTTTATTTTTAAGATGCTTCAGGTGATTCTGAAGATCGGGGAAGTAGGGATCCTGGGATGTACCCCTGCTGTTTTCAGGGCCAGCTCCAGCACAGAGGCCAAGCAGGCCACTTTATTCCCCATTGCTCTGCCTCCTGAGGTCTGGACTAACGGACCGTTCCAGCAGATCTCTCATGGCTCTTCTACCAGCACCTTTTGTTTGTCTGGATAAGCTGTTTACCCCAGAATTCTCTGCCCCCTCCCACTTTTGTGTCCTTGCTCATGCTATTTTCTTCTGAAAGTCCTCCTCTTCTGCCTGTTGAAATCTTAGCCATTCTTGAAATCTCATCTAAAATTCACTCCCTAACCTGGCCAACATGGTGAAACACCATCTCTACTAAAAATACAAAAATTAGCTGGGTGTGATGTCGCGCACCTGTAATCCCAGCTACTGAGGAGGCTGAGGCAGGAGACTTGCTTAAACCCAGGAGGCGGAGGTTGCAGTGAGCCGAGATTGAGCCACTGCACTCCAGTCTGGTGACAGAGTGAGACCCTGTCTCAAAAATAGATAAATAAATAAATAAATATTCACTCCCCCCCCCCCTTTTTTTTTTGAGACAAGTCTCACTGTGTTGCCCGGGGTAGAGTGCAGTGGCGCGATCATAGCACACAGTGGCGTCTAACTCTTGGGCTCAAACGATCCTTCCACCCAGCCGCATACTCACTTCTTTGAATTCTTCCCTGGTCACCCAGCCAGAAGTGATCTTCTCTGCCCTTGTCCATACTTGTATATTCCACCTTGGACGGTAGTGTTCATTTCCCCTCTAATGATAAACCCCTGGGTGACAGGGTCCATGTTGTCCCTTGAGTCTTTTTTCTCCATAGGCCCCACTTATGTGGAGGAGACACTCAATTTATTCCTGCTGTGTGCATGAACATGTGAGTGCAGAGAACCCTCACACCTCTGCTTTCGTCCCCCTTCTTTCTGTTTTTCCCCTTTTATTTTTCCCAACATGTCTGCCTTGGAAAGCTCTCATAAATTCCAGCCTAATTTGCTGATGAGTTGTTACTTTTGCAGGATTGCTTACATTTTAAGAAGAGGTTGTTAGAAGACAAGAAATTTTAGTCTTATGGCTGGGCGCCGTGGCTCATGCCTGTAATTCCAGCATTTTTGGGAGGCCAAGGTGGGCAGATCACATGAAGCCAGGAGTTTGAAACCAGCCTGGCCAACATGACAAAACTCCATCTCTACTAAAAATGCAAAATTTAGCCGGGCATGGTGGTACATGCCTGTAATCCCAGTTATTTGGGAGGCTGAGGCATGAGAATCACTTGAACCTGGGAGGCGGAGGTTGCAGTGAGCTGAGATCCCACCACTGCATTCCAGTCTGGGTGACAGAGCAAGATCCTGTCTCAACAACAACAAAAAAAAAAGAAAAAAGAAAAAAAAAAAAGAAAGAAATTTTAGTCTTAATGATGGACAGAGCAGAAGAAAAGATCTAAGAATACAGAATTACAGAATTCAGGGACTCTCCTTTCTGTGGACTCCTTTGTTTCCTGAATGGGTTCTATTATGAAGTGAGGACAGAAGCACGTGATAATAAAAAAAGTAGGATAACATTTAGGAGGATAGATAGAGATTCCTTGTTAAATAAGCTAGGAGACCCAGGAAACATTTAAAAAGAAAAAAGATTGCAGATTTGACTACCCCCCAAAAATGAGAACCATCTACATGAGAATGTACCTTAAATTTGATAAATGCCAGGAAAAAAGTTGAGTTGATAATCTGATAACTACAGAAGTGTATTAATTAATAAAAGTTTACAATTTGATATGAGAAAGCTAACATCTCAACAGAAAAATGTGCAAAGGCTAACAATAGGCAATTCATAGAAGAGGAAATCCAAATGGCTAGAGTATATGAAAAGTTGCTGAGCCTCACTGCAGTCAGTGAAACAGAAGTGAAATTAACCAGACATCAGTTTCTACCTAGCCAATGTTCAAAATTTAAAACAATTTATGGTATCCAAAGTGGGGAGGTTTGGTGAAAACGGCATGTTATCCGTTGCCAGTGGGGGTACGGATTGCTGTATTTACCAAAGCAGTTTGGATGCATCTATAAAATAAATGTTATATTCTTCAACTGAACCACTAATCCTATTTCTAGGAATCCAAGTTATAGCTAACAAAATAAAAGCACCAGGACATAAGACTGTAGGTATGAAGATTATTTCAGTGGTTTATAAGGTGGGAAGCTGGGTGGGAGGAGAAACACTGAATATCCCATCATGAGGAAACATGCATTCATTCTGTGGCACATTATAAAAAGAAGGCAGTGTACAGTGGAGAGAATCATGATATACGTTATGTTGTGTGTTAGGATACTGTTTTCATAAATAAGTGATCAAGAGAGAAAACCCCTTCCATATGTGTTTATATTTCTACATGTTTATGAACCCATATAGAAGGGTGTGAAGGTTATATACCAAAACCATTACCATTGTCACCTCAGGAGGATGGACTTATAGTCGGGGAGGCTGGCCTGGTCTCAACATTGTGAGGCAGGTGGTGCGCCCAAGGCAAAAAATCAAATGGAAACTTGGACCCTGTCTCCCCTGCCTTTTACTCTAGTCCCTTGTGCGCCTGAGGAGACCTTGTGCATACAATTGTTGGCATCCCGCACTGCTTACCCCAGTTCATTCACTCCATACAAATGCTCCTGGGGTCTAGGGGTGCACTCATCCTGAGTCAGTCTGCCATTGGGAGGACAGACCCAGTAGGAGGCCCACTTTGGTCTTGGAAGAGGGCTTGAGGCCAGGCGGACAGGGACTTCTAGCATCCTGGGCACCTGGAATGTGATCTAGAAGGAGAGTCACTGACTGCAGATGGGCATATCTTCTTGACCCTGAAGACTCCCGTTCCATGGGTAAGGCTTGGCCTTCTAATGCAGAGGGCTCAGGGCAGGGGCCCCAGCTGCCCAGCTCTAAGTGCAGTTGAGGGGAGTGGGGAAGAGATTTAAGATTCTTCTTTAATAGTCTTTGGGTTTCTCTAAAATTTGACTCATTATAATAAACATTCAGAAATTTTAAAAACCATTTAAAGCCATTTTATTTTATTTTTTGAGACATAGTCTCACTCTGTCTCCCAGGCTGGAGTGTAGTGGCGTGATCTCAGCTCACTGCAACTTCTGCCTCCTGGATTCATGGGATTCTCCTGTGCCTCAGCCTCCCCAGTAGCTGGAATTACAGGTGTCTGCCACCAGGCCCAGCTAATTTGTGTGTGTGTGTGTGTGTATGTATATATATATATATATATATTTTAGTAGAAATGGAGTTTCACCATGTCAGCCAGGCTGGTCTCGAATTCCTGACCTCAGATAATCTACCCACCTTGGCCTCCCAATGTGCTGGGATTACAGGCATGAGCCACCACGCCCAGTCAAAACCATTCTATTAAACATTTAAAAACAAAAATCAAAATTCTAATAGAGGAAAAGAACCCCAACTAAATTAGTCTCTAAGAGAGAAATGTCAGGCACCATGGCAAGCATGTAGATAGGATAAAGAACTGAGAGCAGCCACCACTTCCTTACGCCTCCTCACTCCATCTTCCCATCCTAATTTCTTGATTTCCTCTCAAGCCAAGGGACATGCAAGCCATGGAATCAAGCACACAAATGCACATAAATATTGGGTGTCCATTTGATTTATTCATGCGATATTTACCAAGGACCCTAAGTGGCAGACACTATTTCAACTGCTGGAAAAACAACAAAAACTAAAATAGCAATAACCCCTTTCCTCGTGGAGACAGACATTAAACAATAGAAACAAATAAAAGTGAAGGTGTATGAGAAAGCGCTAAAAATAAAGCCAGGAAAGAGTGAGGGCCAGGGACTGCAGTTTCATATGGGTATCGAGGAACGTGTTTTCTCATATGATACCTGAATCCAGATGTGTAGGAAATGGCTTGGCTTGGGGTGGGAAAGAAGATTAGGTGAAGTGGCAGATTTGGGCTGCTTATTTTTTCTTTCCTGGAGTCAATTAAAAAACAAACCAGATACAAAAAGATATGGAGGAACCTTAAATGCATATTACTAAGTAAAAGAAACAAGTCTGAAAAGCCTACATACTGAATGATTCCAGCTATATGACAATCCAGAGAAGACAAAACCATAGAGACAGTAAAAAGATCAGTGGTTGGCAGGGGTTAGTCGGGTGGGATGAACAGATGACGATGCACAGGGGTTTTTAGAGTGGTGACATTATTCTAGATGGTACGATAATGGCGGATACATGACATTATGAATTTGTCAATATATACGTTTTAATTTCAATATTTTAATATACACAGTGTATAACAAGAAAAGGTCATTTAGAAGGTTGTGGGATCTCAGGAAGAAATGCAGACTATAATAAGAGAGGCTAACTGTATTAAAAATGGATGGAACAACCTCACTGAAGAGGGTGGGAGAAAAGGTACTGACCTAAGTACTCTTGGAAATGAGTAGAGTACATAAGAGTAAAGGCAAAAGGACTGCACACAAGCACTGTACTTTAGCTGATAACGTTCTTTCTCACAGTGTTACAGGTTAACAATTATTTTCATTGCCATAGCTATACTGGAATGAACGTTAAATACATGGATAGTGGAGGGTAGGAGACAGATTTCACACTGTTGGAGTCGGAATTTACAGATAATCAAGAGAAAGAAACTAGAATGGTCCATGTGGTAACAGATTACAGTTGGAAACAACAGTAAAAACTCATGTTTAACTTAATATAGAGATGGTTACATATAGAAATATTATATATATATAAAATGGTGTATGCATGTTTGTATATATATATAAATGTATGTATGTGCGTGTGTGTGTATATGTGGTATGTATGTATATAGGTTAGTATACTAACAAATATTTCTTTTCTCTTCCAGCTGACAGGGCCTAAAAAACCAACCAACCAAACAAACAATAAAAAGACACCCTAGTAGCAAGGAGTACACCTAGCACCCAGATCTTGGTTTCTAGCACCATTCTCACCTAAAAGGACCCAGAGCTCCTTGGAGAAATAGGACTGAGGCAAAAAAATATCTGAAATGAGCCTGAGGTATACTGTAGTGCCAGAAAGTAAGGAAGTGTGCTCTTCCCTCCCCCAAATTGATAGGGATATGTCAAAGGGGCACAAGAGCCCCTGGAAAGAGCTCCCGATGGCCAAACCCGGAACAATTTGAGCAATAAAACAAAGTAGCATTGGATTATAACGCAAAGTATAAAATCAATGTCCATGAGTCTATACTGATATAATTAAATAAATGGGACAGGTCAACAAATCTCTCATAGACAAGAATTCCAGATATGAATTTATGTAGATAACTTCACCCTCAAGCAGGTGGGACATAGCTCTCCATTCCTTAAGTGTCCACTGCACATAGTGACTTCCTTATGGAGAAAGGGGAAAAAGAGTAACTTCACAGTGGAGAAATCTGACCAGCAGTACCTCAGTGAGGTGATCAAGGTCAGCACCAGTAGTCACAGGTCACATCGATGGTGTGTAAGCTTGGCATGATATGAGCAGAATAGTGCTGCACTTCTATGCTCTTTCTCCCAAAAGCCCATAACCTAGTCTAATCATAAGAAAAGCATCAGACAAACCCAGGCAAGGAATGCTCTGCAAAATTCCTGAACAGTGTTCCTCAAAACTGCCAAAGTCATCAAACACAAGGCATCACAGACAAGAGGAGCTGAAGGAGATATAATCTCTAAATGTAATGCAGTGCCCAGAAAGGAAAAAAAAAAGTAACAGAAAGCTAAGGCACAAATTTAGGAAATCCGAACAAAGTATGGACTTCAGTTGATAATAGCATATCAATACTGGTTCATTAATTGTTATCAAGTGTACCATCCTAATGTGAGATGTTAATAATAGAAGAAAATAGGTATTAGGGTACATGGGAACTCTATGTACTATTTTATGACATTTTCTGTAGATCTAAGACTGTTCTGAAACATAAAGTGTATTAGTTTTTAAAAAGACGCCTGTAAAATTACAATTGCAATTTGTCATCCCTGGTTTTGTTCAAGAGAAATGTAGTTACGGGCTTTTTTGTGTGCATGTACACCAGGAAGACATTGCTAGTACCGGGGCACTGGAGTCTGGGGCCCTTCCCAAGTCCTTCGGGCAGACAGTCCTTCTGTGGCTTCCAGAAGCCGACACAAAGATGGAGTTCCTGGAGCATGAGTGACCTCAAAAATAACTTCTGGGGACCTCTCTTTAGACCTGCGGCCTTGGCTGGGCACGATGGCTCATGCTTGTAATCCCAGCACTTTGGGAGGCCAAGGCAGGAGGATCTCTTGAGTCTAGGAGTTTGCAACCAGCCTGGGCAACATAGCGAGATCCTGTCTCTGAAAAAAAAAAAAATAGATCTCCAACCTACCATCATGGACTTCTTTGCTTCCAAGAAACAGAGAATTTCCTGACAAGGCTCACCCAGGCTTCCATCTGGAAGTGGATATTTACTAGTAAGGAATGGGCTGCCCCATATTTGTGTACAGAAAGTTACCTGGAAATGTGCAAAGCTCCAGTACATGTTTGCTATTTTAGAGTTTGCCTTTGTATGCTGAGGAATTCCATTGGCTTAAGGTAATTTTATTTTCAGTCTTCCAGGGGGAAACTGTCAGTAATTTATATTGTATAGCTTTAGGTTATCATTTTCTAATAATTCTGGATTTTCTGCCCTAAGGAAGGAGAAAAAAAAAGTGGGGAATTTTTTCTTTTTAAAAAAATTACTGCTCCCCTCAGTCAGAGGTGGTAGAGGTGTCAGAAGCTGGCCGGGGCATGCGCTGGAGAGCACCATGGTGAGGACTAGCTGGATGGAGAGGTGGAGTGAGGGGTGTGTGGCAGAGCGGACCCTGAGTAAAGAGACACCAGAGTAATCATTCGTTACACAGATGGCCAGATGAAGTCAGGATAGAATCTGCTGACTACTCTTCGGCCCTTCCCAAAGGCAATTTTTGAAGGGATCGGGCTTGTTTGCCTTTAAAATGGAGCTGAAAATTCTTGAGTGTTTTGAATGACTCATCCCAGCCTGGTGTGTTGTAAATACCTTTCCTTGGAGAGATTTAAACAGGAAGCCTGGATGTGTTCCCCACACATTGCACTAGTGGTTGAATACTGTGTCAGGGGAAAAGCAAAAGGTGAGCCCATTTCCATTCTCATTGGAGGTGTTGCCCTAGAATCTTGGCTGTGAAGGAGGGGCCAAGGTGAAATTCTGAGAGGGGCCCTGCTTAACCCTGGTGAATTACACATAAGGTGTTCTTGGGTGCCAGACCGCCTGCTCTGTGGAGCATCCACCGACCCCATCTTAAGATTCCCTGCCACCCCATCCTATTCCGTCCCATCATGCTTGGGCAGTTTTGAAAGCTCAAGGTGCTTCTTAGCAGCCTTTATTGCTGCAGAATGAAATGTGGGTGAATGAAGCCTAACTCTCAACTCCCCAAGAGCAGCTGTGTAGCCGAATGCTGCTTTCTAACATTTCACTTAAGGCTTGCCCTGCTAACCTACTTTGTATATACCATACATTTGATATTCACATTATTTCCCCTCCCTTTCCTGTTCCCTTAACACATTTTCTTTCTAAGTTCGGGTGTGTGGCAGGTTAATCCACCTATCATTTTGCAGAGCGGTCAGGATGTGGGGGGGGGGGGGTTCTGGAGAGGATGGTGTGGAGACAGAGGTCTCTAGATTGGCAGGTGGGAGGCAGGCAGACCCGGACGGACAACCGGGAAGGAATGAGTTCGTTGCAAGGGCTTTTCTTTGTCACTCACCTGCCTTTTCCCAAGTGCTAACATGTTTTATGTTGCACTGAGAGTCCAGCAAAGTTGTGGTTTCTCTTAATTCCTGTGATTCCAGACAGGACGGTCCTTCCAGCAGGCTGAGCGATCTCTTCTCATGAGACTCTAGGATTGAATTCATTCCTGCTTTTAAAAAAGAAAGAAAGAAAAGAAAGAGGAAAACCGAAATTTGTGGCAAAAGAAATCCGTGTTGGGGGCGATGCTCTTCTGGGCACATTCTTTGTTTCCAGGTGGAGTTACATTTTCAGTGAGACAGAGTGAGCAAGGACAGTCTCCCCTTCTGGTTCCATTCTTCTCCCCTCGCCTCCCCTCCTCTCCTCTCCTCTTTTCCCTTCTTCCTCTTCTCCATTCTTCCCTCCTTTCCTCCGTGTCCCTCTGTTCTCTCCCGCTCTGTTCCTCTCACTCTCATCTTTTCACTGGAAAGAACTGGATGTTCGCCCATCCAGACCAAGCTGGCTTTGGGAGGAAAAGCTTAGGGAGGAAGCAATGGGAGGAGACTGGAAATAGAATCTAGACTCTCTTTAGTTTCCAGCCCTTAAATTGGTAAAGGAAGAAGCTCTTCCTTCTCCTGGCCAGGGTCTGGGGAGATGAGGGGTGCCACTTGAGCTTCTGGCCTCTGGGTATCCAGGACTGGAGTTGCCTGAGCTGCCCACACCACCTGGCAGCTGGCACAAACCCATGACCCCATCTGCAGGCACCCAGGCTGCAATGCCAGGGATTAGGTGGACCATAGGTACATAAGATGCTTACGGCTTTTTCCAGACAGAAGACCACTTTCCAGCCTGAGAAGCAGCTTGGAGGGAACAAGGTAATTAGGTAGAGTCTCATGCTAGGAGGGACAGAAAGCTTGGCTCCCGGTGGAATTGGACTCATTCATTTCCCTCCCTTCCATTGACGCTTTCTCTCTTCCCGTCTTGTTTTCTCTTTCCCCACTTTTTCTTTTCTCTTTTTCCCCACCTGCTTCCTGGTCACTGTTTTCCTTCTTCACTCTCCCTAAACTTTTCCTGTTCCTCTTTTTTGTCACCTATTTTTTACTTTCTTCTCATCCCTTCTTAAACTCTTGCTTGCTTTCTTCACTATGCTCCTTCTGTATCTTCATGTTTATTGCCATTTTTTTCTTGACTCATCTGTCAGCTGAAATGGATTGCAATTCCCATGGAGGGAAAGATGCAGGCTGTGTAATTGAAAGCCAGTGTGTGCCTTCATATTACTGCAGAGAGGCAAGGGTGTTATGACACAGAAGGGATCGCTGCCGCCATCAGTTGAGAACTACTACTAATTCTTACAGCAGCCTCACTAAGTACCATGACGTTTCTGTTGTACAGATTGGGAAGCCCAGCCTCAGACGCCAGACTCAGTCTTGCACAAGGTCACCCTGAATGCCAGAAGGTGGAGTTGAATACAGTCCTGTCTAATTGTGATGTTTCCCTTGCTTTTATACAGCCTGAGGATGGTGGGTATAGAGGCTGTGAATGGGGAAGTAGATGGGGAGGTATTTCTGGTTGGAGTCAAATGTCTACAGTGATGGTTCTCCAACTTGAGCATGCACCAGAGTCCCCAGAGTTTCCAACACAGGCCTGGGGCAGGGCCTGAGAGTGTGTGTTTCTGACACAATCCTGGGTGAGGCTGATGCTGCTGGCCTGGCATTGATCGTAGAGTTAGGTGTCAGGTCAGATCTCAACCGCAGGTGGCAGGGAACGTTTTCTGGACCTCAGTATGTGTGCAGGGCGGGTGTCTATGGAAACATTTTGTTAAACTCTGTCTCATTTCACAAAGGACTTGAGACTGCCTTGTAAAACTATTCATCATTAGAAAAATGATGAGGAAATCAAGTGAAGGGAAAATGAAGAAACACAGCTAGTGTAAATTGTTGGAATCCAATAAGGGTCATTCTCCCTCTTTGTTGGCAGAATTATGTGGACTTCCATTTCCTCATTGACTGGGTCTTGTTTTCATTTTAGGAAGAGGACTCTTACATTTTATCCCTTGAATAAAATTCTCCTTTTCCCACACTGTCTCGCAGAAAATGTCTTCTTACTTAAAGAATTTGGGTCAGATGTGGTGGCTCTCCTCTAATCCCAGCACTTTGGGAGGCCAAAGTGGGTTGATCCCTTGAGGTCAGGAGTTTGAGATCAGCCTGGCCAAGAGGGTGAAACCCCATCTCTACTACAAATACAAAAATTAGCTGGGTGTGGTGGTGCACACCTGTAATCCCAGCTACTCAGGAAGTTGAAGTAGGAGCATTGCATGAACCCAGGAGGTAGAGGTTGCAGTGAGCCGAGACTGTGCCACTGCACTCCAGCCAGTAGGTTCATGGAGGTGCATAAGAATAAAATTTAATTTGGCAAAGAGGAGAAAAAAAGAATTGAGAAGACTTTGAGGACTTTTATCATAATTCAGATATACAAGTGTAACTTTGTATAAGCAAAAAACCCAACAATTATTTAATGTACATATAGCTGTGGTTAAAAAAAAAAAGTAAATTTGTAATCAGGAAGCTTGGATTGAGTGGCAGATTTGCCACTACTGTTGACCACTTTGAGTCTCGGTTTCTGCAAAAATAAAATAGGGATTTCTAGCACCTATCTGTTTCAACTGGGCCTCAGTAAGAAAACAGAAACCAATATTTAAAGCAAATGGGCAGTTAATACTGGGAATTAGGTACTTAAAACCCACAGGAGAGATTGGGAGAACAGAAGGCGAGAGAAGCACCGCTGCTTTCCAGTTTGCCTGTGTAGCTGCAAAGCTGTGAGCATCAGGAAGTTGCTACTACCCCTCTGAGATCAAGAAACAGCGTCCTGGGGTGAGTGGCTGGCGGGCAAGGCCCAGTCTCCTGGCCCCAGCAAAGGCTCACATTTACCTGTGAGTGGTCTGTCGTCGGCTACTGCTCCTGCTGGAGCAAGGATGCCTTCATTTGACTTGTACTGGCACAAATGATAGTGGATCCTTGCTGGCAAGATGGTTGCTTCTAGCACCGAGGAGTCAAGAAAGAGCTTAGAAGCAGGTAGAAATGAGGGCAAGAGCCCACAGTGTTCAGCCCACTGACTAAAAGGGTAATTGAAAGCTGAGGGTTGCAGCCCGGCGCGGTGGCTCACGCCTGTAAGCCCAGCACTTTGAGAGGCCAAGGAGGGCGGATTGCCTGAGGTTAGGAGTTCAAGACCAGCCTGGACAGTGAAACCCCCTCTCTACTAAAATTACAAAAATTAGCCGAGTGAGGTGGCAAGAGTCTTTAATCCCAGCTACTAGGGAGCCTGAGGCAAGAGAATCACTTGAACCCGGGAGGCTAGGTTGCAGTGAGCCGAGATGGCGCAACTGCATTCCAGCATGGGCAACAGAGAGAGACTCTGTCTCAAAAACAGAAAAGAAAAAAGAAAGAAAGCTGAGAGTTGCATCCTACTGGTGGGTTGCAAAATCAATTTAGAAGGGTGTGGCCAGCATTGTTAACAAATCAAATGGAATAAAATAGAAAATAACAGAGTGTTTCACATAGAGTAAAGGTAAGTGTCATTGTTTGAGATTTTATTTTATTATTTTATTTTATTTTATTTTATTTTATTTTATTTTATTCATTTATTTATTTATTTTGGGACGAAGTCTTGCTCCGTCGCCCAGGCTGGGGTGCAGTGGCCGGATCTCAGCTCACTGCAAGCTCCGCCTCCCGGGTTCACGCCATTCTCCTGCCTCAGCCTCCCAAGTAGCTGGGACTACAGGCGCCCGCCACCTCACCCGGCTAGTTTTTGGTATTTTTAGTAGAGACGGGGTTTCACCGTGTTAGCCAGGATGGTCTCGATCTCCTGACCTCGTGATCCGCCCGTCTCGGCCTCCCAAAGTGCTGGGATTACAGGCTTGAGCCACCGCGCCCGGCCTGAGATTTTATTTTTGATGCTCTATGTTTGAGTGTCTCCGTGTGTGACACACCGGATCATTACGTCTAAAGGTCAAAAAAGGATGAAAACTGTAGAATAAAGAACCGATTATACTGAAATCACTTATGCATTTTGTCAGTTGTAAAGTGCAAAGCAAATATTACGAGTTACTAGCACGCTTGCCTTTCCTGAGCCCCATACTCCATTTTCCAACCTCAATACTGCATCTCTGTGGTACAAGATACCACCTGACTGCCTTGGTATGCACACTCAGGTTTCTACCACGCTCCCTGCCCACAAAGTAAAACCACCAAGCACAGATGTTGAACAGAGAGATCAGAATGTTAAACAAACAAACAAACAAACAAACAAACAAATTATGGTGTTCGATTTCTTTTAGACCCAGCCTAGCTTTTCTGGTTAAAGGCATCCTTAGCAAAAATGACAAATGGCTGCCGGAATTTAGCTGGGGAACTAAAGAAGCTGCGTGGTATGTGAGCTATCTTTCCAAAGATAAACTGCACACCTTACTCACTGTAACAGCATCTATTTCCAGACTCAGCCACATCCCCAATCAGATGCAGGTTTCTTGAGTTTACCTGTTACCAACATCTGGAGATTCCAAGATAATATTCCAGAGTCAGAGTCCTACTTACCGAAAGCAGGTTTTGAAATTTTATTCACTGAAAAATCATGGTTGTCTCTTTCTCATAGACCACATTGTTTCAGGGATTCTCATATCTTTTGGAATGGGTTGAATTTCACTTTGCTGGAGGATAAATGAAATCTTGAACTGGGTACAAATTTAATCATTTTATTTTATTTTTTTCTGGTTTAGAAATTCTTCCTTATCTGTCTCTCCCTGGTCTCTCTCCTTTTTTTAATTGCTTGTAAGAGGCAGTCTGTGATAGAATAACTGGTTTTTCCTGGCATGGCTAGGAAATAATAAGAAAAGCACCATTCACTAATAACAATTTACTGATTGTCCTCCGAGCTCTGCAGGAGGTGGGTGAATGGTGTGACTCCTCTCTGTAGCAAAGGTTAAGACAAGGTGGTAAGATCTAGGTCAGCACCAAGTAGGAATTCAAAACCAAGTCGTGTGGATTCTGTTGAGAGCAGCATTTTTTTGCCTCCTACCTTCTCAAGTGCCCACAGAGTGGCTACCAGACCAAGGCTGCACTTATCAAAATGTACCTGGGCTTTTCTAGGCTGGGGTTTGCCCCCAGAGTAGAACGACTCTTCTCGCCACCCAGGAGCGCTGGAGAACTATTAGGAAGAGGTGTGTGGAGATATGGATTGGGAGGGTTGTGGGCCGGTAGGATGGGGATGACTGACGCAGGGAGTTAGGAGATGTGTATAGATTGAGAACATTGAGAAAAAGACATTCAGGAAGCACAAAGAGTAATTAAATAAGTCAGAGAACTGCTAAATACTGTGTGGGATTCAAATATGGACCAAGAGAGGGAGATTTAATCTCAGAATGTCCTGTACGCTCCTAGTTTTAGTGTTTGTCTGAGAATGGATTTAAGGCTTGTGGGGACTAGAGAAAAACGGTGCTAAATCCAGAGCACCCCAAACAGCTATTTTTTGAAATGAGAGTACAAAGGAATAAGGAAGGAAGTTCCCATTTGCTGAGCACTGAGGACATTTCAGAGACCATGGCAGGTGCTTACATCTCCATTCCTCCTTCTTCCTTCCTACCCTTTCCTTTCCTTCTCCCCTCCCCTCCCCTCTCCCTCCTACCCCACCCTCTCCTTTTTCTCCCCTCCTTTCCTCTGTCTTCCCTCCCTCCCTTCGTCCCTCCCTCCCTCCCCCCTTCCTTCCTTCCTTTTCTTTCCTTTTCTTCTAATATCAATTTATTTCTCCTAACAATCTTATGATTATTCTTACTTTAAAGATAAAAACTTAAAGTTCCAGGAACTTCAATAGCTCTCCCAAGTTTATACAACTAAATGAAAAAAGAATATTCAAGTTGAGCTCTGCTTAAGCCCCAAATTCATATTCTTTCCAAAACATTACCCCTCTTCCAGAAAATGGAATGGAAAATATCTGTAGAAACCCAAGTACTGTTCCAAGCTATATTGCATAGCAAGACCACTTATAATTATCTTTGTGTATTCTGCCTGTGCCCGGAATGTCCATGTATTTGGTTTCTACATGGTTGATTATCTGTTTTTAGGAGAGGATTTTGTGGAATTACCCTTCCCTGCTCTGCAGAAGTAAGAAGGAAAGGCCATGATCCTAAAGGCACAGTTTTTGGAATAGAAATTCCTTCGCCAGTAAGTTATCATTGTGAATGCCAGGCAGTGCTGGAGTTCCACAGTGGTATTTGTTTCGTTGGGTTTCCTGTAGGTGTATGTTGCTTGATTTAGTCTGGTGCTAACCAGGACCAGCTACATAATTTGCAGGGTCCAGTGCAAAATAAAAATGTGGGACCCCCTATTAAAAAATTATTAAGGGGTTTAAAATGGCAAAGGCACAGAACATTTGCACAGGACATCCACCTGTGAAGCTGACTCTGGGGCTAACCCAGAGCAATTTGGTCCAACCAAGATAATTCACAGAACACCTGCTGTCCTTTGCCTGTTATACCATGGTTACTAAGATAAATACAGCCGGCTGGGTGGAGGCAGGATTCTAGGAAAAAGCAACTGGACAACAGCAGTTTTTGTAAACTCACTTACTTGTTCTTTCATTCACGGAGTTATCTGTTCAAAAGGCATTTATTGACCTCATACTGTAGGCCAGGCCCCATGCAAGGTGCTGGGGACTCCACTCTGAAGCACAACCTTGCCCTTCCCAAACAGTAGCCAGAGCCCTGGAGACACAGCAGCTTAAACACTGGATATGGAAATAAATGGCCACTTGATCTCTCTACCTGGAAGCCTTTTCCCTGGAAGATTCCTGATGGTCCCCCAGAGCCATATGCATTGAGGCCTTATTGGGTTATTTGGTGGCAAGCACAGAAGCTGATTCTGCTAACTTATGGGGAAAAAGGTATTTATTGGAAAGATATGAGAGAGCTCCCAGAATTGGAGGAAATGGGGAAAACCAGGCCTTGGGAGGGACAGAAACTCAGGAAGGTTTGGGCAATCTAGGTGAAAGGAAAAATAATCCCTTCAGAATGCCACTGTAGGAATGAATCAACTTTGGCTCTAAAAACATTTATTGAAAAACTCAGATAGATGGCAGAGAATTGAGTGAAATCTACTCAGCTCATGGCACCCTATCCTTTGGGGTCTGGGCAAAGCTTTGTCTTGTTTTATTTTATACATTTTCCTTATTTGGTCCCTAAATTTCAGTTCCCTCCTCCCCATAGGCAACCAGTTTAAATGTGCTTGATTTATGTCCTTGAATTCTATATATGTATGTATATAATGTATGTATATATAATGTGTGTTTATGTATATGTATGTATACAAAACACATAGTGTCTTCGATATTTGTTTAAAATGTACGTAATTGGCTTTACACTATAGATACCGATAGAGTGAGGAAGGCCACTCTGCTCTCACATGCGACACAGGTGGGAAGTGCCATAGGGTGATCACCAGTTAGGAGCCATCCTTCACCGAGGACTCTTGGGAGCTGACGTCAACTCTGGCTCCGTCGACTGTCAGGTGGAATCACTTTGAGGCTTGGACTATTTCCCAGAGTTCCCTCCCAGAGTCATGCACAGGGGCAGCTACTTTAATAAGAAGCCCCTATTGCCTTTCGTCCTCTTCCTGCATCACCTCCCTATTCCCCAAGTGGAATTGCTGGCATCTCCCGAATGCCCCACTTGCACTTGAGTTCTTGCTTCAGGGTTGGCTTTTAGGGAGATCCAAACAAGATGCTGTCCTTAGCTTTGCCCTCCCTCTCAGCAACCTGTCAAGTGATGAGGCTGGACCTGACAGCCGTGCTTGGGTAACATGAGCCTGTCCTTCTGCCAGTTGATTGGGCCAGAGAGAGAAAGACAGAGCTGAGTCCACCTGGACCAATCAGAGTCCCTTCCTGGAACTTGGAAATTGGCAGGGATGGTGGGGGGTGGGGAGGGGAGAGAGAGAGAGAGGAGATAAAAAGAGAGATGAGAGAAAAATGTGTGTGTGTGTGTGTGAGAGAGAGAGAGAGAAAGAGAGAGACAGAGAAAGAGAGAGAAGAAAGGAAAGAAAGAAAATAAGAGAAAAGGGGAAAGAGAGATGGGCTGAA
>NC_045438.1:161533535-161546404 GCF_002776525.5 Piliocolobus tephrosceles
AGGAAAGAAAGAAAATAAGAGAAAAGGGGAAAGAGAGATGGGCTGAATGAATCTTTCTGGAGGGAGGTGGAGGTGGGGAGCGGGAGTATGTGCGTTGGCGCTATGAGCATGTTCTTCCGCAGTCCTCTGGGGAGCTCAAGTGGTCTGCAGAGAGCAAAATAAAACAGGTGTGCAGAGCAAAGCACAGGCAAGGTAAAAGTACGCGGAGGTTTTGGCTGCCTTCCAGGTTGGGGTTCCAATCTTTTCAGAGGCCTGGCTCTATTTCTGCATAGACAGAAAAAAAGTGCCCACTTTTGGCTTACACTAGGATGATTTCTTTTACTTGAAGGCAGAACGTCTATCAACATAACTTTTGTTTCAAAAGTAATTCTTATTAAAAATAAACTGTGTTTTTAGGACTGTTCCTAAATATGTTGGCTCTGGAACTGAGATTTTTATTGTATATTTGTTCATCTGCTTCCCTAGGAGGCACATTGGCACAAGAAAGGGTAATTTCCACTTTCTCCATAAGGAAAAGCCAGGGGCTTTCTTTTGAGGAGTTCTTGTGTTCTCTGCTCTCTTGGGACCTGAAGGGACAAGAAGCTGGATTCCTCACACAGGTGTTGGCTGTGTGTGTGGAAGGCCATCCTGAGGGTCAGGAGGCTGGAAATGCCATCTGTGCACGAGGACCTCCAGGACCCATAGGTTGCTGGACGAGGGCACCCCTTGGCCAGCACTTCCAAGGACCTGGCGTGGATAAGACAGTGAGGTTGGCCGCTGGGTCCTGTGACCTTGGGGATGTTGACAAGGGCTCCATGGCTGCACCTGTGGTTGATGGGAGGACAGTTGTGAGGGGCTGCCAGGCTAGCAGGGCACGCCAGAAGGGAGAAACTGCTCTTGGCAGTGGCTTTGGGCAGCAAAGAAATAGTGACCGTTCAGAGCCGAAGACCATTCAGAACCCTTCCCCATTTCTCTGATGCGAGTAAGCCCTGGGGGTCCTACATGTTCCAGGATGGTAGATCATGAATATTGTCTAATATTACCCATTCTATTTTTTTGTCAAGACAGAGTCTCACTCTGTCACCCAGGCTGGAGTGCAGTGGTACGATCACAGCTCACTGCAACCTCTGCCTCCTGGGTTCAAGCGATTCTTCTGCCTCAGCGCCCTGAGTAGCTGGGATTACAGGCGCCCGCCACCATGCCTGGCTAATTTTTGTATTTTTAGTAGAGATGAGGTTTCACCATGTTGGTTAGGCTGGTCTTAAACTCCTGACCTCAAGTGATCCACCCGCTTCGGCCTCCCAAAGTACTGGGATTACAGGTGTGAGCCGCCACGTCTGGCCTGATATTAGCCATTGTAACCAACCTTGGCAAGTGGTGCTGGGATTGAATTTAATTAAGAAAGTGAAAAAAGACATTTGTTACGCTCCAGGTGCGGTGGAAGAACTCATACTTATTCCATTTGTATATTTGGATAACTATTCTAATTTAGGCTAATCGTTCTTTATGGACGTATTTTGTCCTACAGTCCAGTCTCAGAGGTGATTGTTTCTTGGGGATGTTTTTAGGTGAAAATGTATAACCACTTCTATAATATATTACAAAGGAGAGAAAGGAGTGCAAGGAAAATAGAATTATCTCAGGAATGGTACATTGGTACCGGACCAGTGAGAGAGCAAGTTAAACAAGAGAAACCGCTCTAGAAGAAGACATTTGGGGGACTAAGCCAAGAAGTTCACAGAACAGACAGAAAGACTAGAGAACAACTGTGAGAAAATGAGGGGAAGCCAGGGGAACTCAGAGCCAAGGTCGCACCTCAGGGTGGGGGGACTCTGCTGCCAGAAAACGAGCCCTCGGCCACCCCTGCCACCCCAGGACACTGCAGGCATGCTGTAGGTGGAACACATGTGGCAACATTCTTCGCTTCGGTGTCACTTGCTGAGGACTCGCTGTCCTATTAGATTGGCCAGACACATGTTGTTTGTTCAGGCTTGGCCTCCCGGGCTGAGGAAGAGCAAATGTCTGGCTCTCTGACTACTATAGTGAAAGGTGTGGGTCCCACCAAGATTGAGGCAGATTCCCCGATATGGCAAGGGGTTCTGATGCTGAGCAGCCCAAGACCCCCTTGCGTAAAGCCATTGTGATAGGCAGACATCCACAATGAAAAGCAGCTAACACTTACACCCTTGTGGGCAGGTCGGGAGCATCCGTGTCCCCAGGGATGTCTCCCAGGCCTCTTCTCACGTGCAAGATCTCTCTTCCTTCCCGTGTGCCCTTCTGTGGCTGCAATCCCATTTGTATGCTGGTACATCTGGCATCTCAAGCTTGGTTGCTATCTCCACATCTCTTATGAGTTTCAGACTGTTACATTCAACCCACTCCTCCACATAGCTTCTTCCATGTCCCTCAAACTAAACTGAACTCATTATCTCTAAGAAAGGCTACGTGTGGGGCAGTGGAGGTCATGTACTCTGGGTTGGACACCCTGGGTTAGAAGCCCAGCTGTATAGCTTCGGAAAAGTTACAGACCTATGGCTTAGTCTTGTCTTCTATAAAACAGGGATAGCATCTATCTCACAGGGTTGTTACGAGGATGAAATGACTTAGTGGATAAAAAACACTTAGAATATTTCCTGGCAGATAGTAAACATTCAATAAGTTATTCTTTTCCACCAAATTTAGACCTTTCCTTATTTTCTTTTCTCAGCTAATACTCCTTGATCACATGCACTAGAAACTTCGAAGTTACACTTGACTGCTTTTTTCCTTCTCTTGATATTACAACAGTTTAAAAGTCGACTGACATAATGTCTCGAATGTTTCTCAGATCCTTCTCCTTCTGTCCAACCCTGCTGCCGCTTCCTTGGTTTTGGCCACAATCCTTTCTCGTTTGGATAAAGAAACAGTCCTCTAACTGGTGTCTTAGCCACCAGGTACTACTTCCAGTTTATAGAAGGACATAATTATTGCACGTGATAATCATAACAGCTAATGTTTTTTGAGTCTCCACTGTAAGCTAAAACATCTAAGAGCTGGCCGGGAGCCGTGGCTCACGCCTGTAGTCTCAGGACTTTGCGAGGCCGAGGCGGGCAGATTACAAGGTCAGGAGTTCGAGACCAGCCTGGCCAACATGGTGAAACCCCGTCTCTACTAAAAATACAAAAAATTAGTAGGGCGTGGTGGCACACGCCTGTAATTCCAGCTACTCAGAAAGTGGAGGCAGGAGAATTGCTTGAACCCGGGAGGCAGAGGTTGCAGTGAGCCGAGATTGTGCCACTGTACCCCAGCCTGGGCGACAGGGTGATGCTTCATCTCAAAAAAAAAAAAAAAAAAAAAAAATCTAAGGCCTTTGCATGGATTTGTTCATTTAATTGTCACACCCACCTCTTGAATAGATTTTTATAATAATTTTTATTATCTCCCTTTGTAGATGAGCAAAGCAAGGCACGGAGTGCTTGAAGGACGTCCTCAGGGCTACACAGCAATAAAAGGTCCAGTGGGAAGTGAACACAGGCTCCCAGAGCAGACATGTATGTGCCTTACTGGATCCTGGCCTCTCTGCAGGGGGTTTCCAGGAGAGCTGGAATTTTGATTTCAATGTATTCTAAACTAAAATTATGAAACAAATTGAACTTGATTGATTTAATTAAATCTTTTCTTTCTTTTTCTTATTTATTTATTTATTTATTTATTTTTGAGACAGGGCCTTGCTCTGTTGCCCAGGCTGGAGTGCAGTGGTGTGCTCGTGGCTTACTGCAGCCTTGACCTCCTGGGCTCAAGCAATCCTCTCACCTCAGCCTCCTGAGTAGCTGGGACTACAGGTGTGCACCACCATGCCCAGGTAATTTTTGTATTTTTTGTAGACACAGTGTCTCACCGTGTTGATCAGGTGGGATTTGAACTCCTGGGCTCAAGTGAGCCACCCACCTTAGCCTCCCAAAGTGTTGGGGTTGCAAGCATGAGCCACTGCGCTTGGCTGATTAATTGAAAATATGTAGATTAACACTGGTAGTTTCACTTGATCTGTCTGTCAGGTGATCATTCCTATATATGGCCCTGTGAGGAGAGAGGGCATTTGACAATTTGAGAGACTGACAGATAACGACATGCTCACTCATGTTCACTGCCAGTGACTTGTTACACGTAGCTCATGTGCTATAAGGAGGTCATGGGTGTGGCTAAATAAGTGTGTGTATGTATATACACACATATGTATATATACACACACACATACACTTGTGTAGCATAGTCTATAACTGACTTCTACGTAGAATCTTTACACTTTTTATGAGATGGGAAGTAGATAGGAAACATATATTTCAAGTAGAGGTTTATTCAAGGCAAAGCTCTCAGGAGATTTGTCAGACCTGAAGATGCAGATTTGACAGCAATTTCAAAATTTCTGACCTGTTCTGATGAGTAGCTGCCAGTTATAAGCTATGTAGAAAATAATCTTGAAAATTAAGAACTACTTAATATGTCCCTTCTAAATAAATATGACATTTTAATAATGAGTGAAAGAATAATTGGTTTTCAAAAGAAAGTTATGTTGCAGTGAGAGCATGTTGAAAACAGGTCTTTGAGATTATTTCTAAATCTTGCAGTGTCCTTCCCTCCCTCCTTCCTTCCCTCTCATTCCTCCTTTCAGCTGAAAATGATATTTATTAAACATAGATCTCATACCTGCATTCTTTAAAAATATGGAAAAAGAATTTTCTATTCTGCCTCCAATTTGTCAAGTAAGAAATTTCAGTGAGTTTTAAAGACATTTGTTGAAAGTATAAAGTACAACAACTTCTGATTAATTTTTAATAATAGCCAATCAACATTAGTGAAGACTGATACTTAACAGTCAAATTTCAATACACCTTTTGCTCAATATGGTGCGTAGGTTTAAAAGATACGTACCAATGTCCCAAGATCCTCATTTGGACCCACTTACGTTACTAATGTTTGTGAGGCACGTCTTTTACTTACGACAGTCGTTAAAACCAAATAGCAAAATATGGCCTTCAAATCACACGCTAAGCCAAGATTTGAAAAAATAACTAAAATTATTCAATCATATTACTCTCATAGAATATTAATATTACATATAACGCTTTTTTTTTTTTTTTTGAGACGGAGTCTCGCTCTGTCACCCAGGCTGGAGTGCAGTGGTGCAATCTCCGCTCACTACAACCTCCGTCTCCCGGGTTCACTCCATTCTCCTGCCTCAGCCTCCCAAGTAACTGGAACTACAGGCGCCCGCCCCCACGCCTGGATAATTTTTGTATTTTTAGTAGAGATGGGGTTTCACCGTGTTAGCCAGGATGGTCTCGATCTCCTGACCTCATGATGTGCGCGCCTCAGCCTCCCAAAGTGCTGGGATTACAGGCGTGAGTCACTGCACCCAGCCTCATATAAAGCTTTTTATATAGTTGATAAATAAAATATTTTAAATTATTAAAATATTTTCTTTAAATTTTTGTTTTTCTATTTCCTAATGTTTCTAAAATTACATAGATGCAATCATATAAAATTCATAAACAGAACAGTATTCATACATTAGTACCATTTGAAATTTTTTCCCCTGGCAAAAATGTTTGAAGGCCGCCGCTCAATTTTATAATATTGCTCTTTTTTTGTGATTGTCATTCTGCTAGTCAGAACACTTTAAATTTGCTAAGTGCTTATTTCTGCTACCTTTCTGGAATGAAGATTATTGCTCTAATTAGATGTTAGCTTCTTGTTTTTTCTTTATATATATTACACATATATGTCTTTGCCTTATTTTCTAAACTTCAAATTTCAGCTCCATCTTAGGGTATAGCCTTGTTTCTAACTGATTAATTTCCCCCTGCCTCAACTTTTCAGTCTTTTCCATTTTCTCTCTTTTTTTTTTTTCTCTTGAGACAGAGCGTCACTCTGTCACCCAGGCTGGAGTGAAATGGTGCTATCTTGGCTCACTGAGACTTATGCCTCCCGGGTTCAGGTGGTTCTCATGCCTCAACCACCTGAGCAGCTGGGAGTACAGGTGTGTGCCACTGCGCCCATCTGATTTTTGTATTTTTTTAAGTTGAGATGAGGGTTCACCACATTGTCCAGGCTGGTCTTGAACTCCTGACCTCAAGTGATCTTCCCACCTTGGCATCCCAAAGTGTTGGGATTACAGGCGTGAGACACAGTGCCTGGTCTCTTTTTTTTCTTTCTTTCCAATTTGTATTTTAGGTTCAGGGAGTACATGTGTAGGTTTGTTACGTGGGTAAATTGCCTGTCACAGGGGTTTAGTGTACAGATTATTTTGTCGCCCACATAATGAGCATAGTGCTCAATAAGTAGTTTTTTGATCCTCATGCTTCTCCCGGCCTCTACTCTCAAGTAGACCCTGGTTCCATTTTCTTTCTCCCTCCCCTCTCCTCCCCTCCCCTCCCCCCCCCTCCCCTCCCCTCCCCTCCCCTTCCCTTCATTTCCTTCTTGCTTTCTAGCTTTCTAGCTTTCTGTCTTTTTGGAGTCTCACTCTGTTGCTCACTCAGGCTGGAGTGCAGCAGTGTGATCTCGGTCCACTGCACCCTCCGCCTCCCGGGTTCAAGCAATTCTCATGCCTCAGCCTCCCGAGTAGCTGGGACTACAGGCGCATGCCACCACGCCTGGCTAATTTTTTGTATTTTTAGTAGAGATGGTGTTTCACCGTGTTAGCCAGGATGGTCTCGATCTGCTGGCCTCGTGATCCACCCACTTTGGCCTCTCAAAGTGCTGGGCTTACAGGCGTGACAGGGTCTGACTATGTCACCCAGGCTGGAGTACAGTGGCTCAATCTCAGCTCACTGTATCCTTGACCTCCTAGGCTCAGTTGATCCTCCCACCTCATCCTCCCGTGTAGCTGGGAATACAGGCATGTGCCACCATGCCCGGCTAATTTTTGTGTTTTTTTGTAGAGACAGGGTTTCACCATGTTGCCCAGGCTGGTCTCAGATTCCTGAGCTCAAGTGATCCACCTGCCTTGGCCTCCCAAGGTAATGGGATTACAGGGGTGAGCCACCATCCCGGCCTCCGTTTTCTTTCAAAAAATTCCTTTTAAACTTAGATTTCCCTGTTGTTGTGTTTTCCATTCTACTCTAAGCATGCCGGGTCATCTCCTGCCGGGTGGGGAGCCCCCTCTGTCTTGCCTTCTGTGCTCCCACTTTCTGCCTTACCCCGCTGGGTTGCTGGCTTCAGACCTCTCTCCTTTTCTCTTTCCCCTTGCTCTTCTCTCTCCTCTGTCCATTATTCCCACTCCCCTCCGGAACACTGTACCATCTCTCAGGAGTTATCTGTGGTGAGTGGAGCATCACAGAGAAGTAGCTGGTACTCACTGATTTCTGCTTTCCTGGTTAGGGCAGTGATGCCCAGCCCGGCGCATAAAACAGAACTGGGCCTCCTGGCTCCTAGCATCGCTGGTCAAGGGCAGCACTGTGGCCCTAAGCCCCACCCTCAGGCCCTGCTGGGTCCAGCCATCCTGAACTCAGCCCTCTCACCAACTTCCTGAGAGCTCGCAGAGACCTGCAGGGAATAGCAGAGAAAAACTGAAGTTATTCGTTATGTGTGGGAAAATTCATAGCTGACTTGTGGGAGGCAGAAAATGAGGGACATTTGAATCTTCCAGTGTGGAGTCTAAACTTTGTAAATCCCAGGCGAGGCATCTGCTGAGTGGATTAAAATGGAAACCTAAAAGGACCTTGCTACCAGGCTCTTAGCTGTAGGGCAGAAAGCAGCGTGCCTCAGGCCAGCTCTGGGTCTCTGCCAAAAGGTTTTATTTCCTGAACCACCAAAACCATTTCCCTTTGAGGGCCGCCCTGTACCCCAAGCCGCAGCACAGAGCTACCAACAGAGGCTCCAAGGCCAGTGCCCCTCTGGCCACACCTGCCAGTGGAGAGTCTGTCCCCATTAGGGGCTTCCTGTGCCCTGCCGCAAAGCATCCCCCATCTGCCTGCACGGTCCCTTTCCTCATCTCCAGCCTCGTGGCACTGCCTGTCAGCGTCCACAGTCTCTGCGTGTGCCGGGGTGGCTGGCTGCAGTGTTTTGCCTGCAGGGGCCCACAGCCATCTGGAGCAGAGGCCGGGTCCTTGGGCCTACTTGGAGGAGCCACATTTGGTGGTGCGTCCCTTTGGGATTGTCATCCCTCAGTCTCAGGAGCATGGGCCGCCTGACTCACTGCCTGCAGCACACCACGTGGGCAATCTAAGTGCCCGTCTGGCGGGTAGCTGCAGCCCCTGAGCCAGGGCTGCTCTGTTTTTACTCAACTGTTAACACGTCTCAGCTCCTCTTCAATATCAAAATGTTTTCCCATGAACACCGAGTGTAGCATTTTCCCTGTCTTATCGGCCCTAGCAACCAGGAGCCTGGTTTCCAGGAAAGCAGCCACTCGATCCAACCTGGAGAGATCCACTCCCACTCGGCTGTTAAGAGCCGGGGCATAAATGCCCAGCAACTGCCGTGGCATTTATGCCCCAGCTCTCAACAGCAGTGTGCATTTTTTTTTTTTTTAAACTGTGGCCACGTGACATTATTCCTAACTGGCCAGCCTTCCTTCTCCCCCCACTCAATGCAGCCCTCATGTCCTCGCAGTCCAGGTGCTGATTTGCAGAATGGTGGGAAAACTTTGGGCTCTTTTGCAGGGGGTAAATTTTCTTTGGGTCTCAAAATATTCCTAGTTCCCTGATGCCTTCCCTGGGTCGAGAATGGGTGGGGTGGGCTCCAGGAATGCACACCTGATTGTTGAGAAGCTCTGGCTTGGCTTGCTGGGTGGCCCCAAGAAAGACTTTTTTTCTTCCAAGGGGCTCCCTCCTCCCTGCTGTGAAATGGAACGCCTTTTGTCTGAACCCCACTTCCTTCGGTGCTGACATACAACTGTTAGGTGTTTCCCACGCCTGGCAATCGTCCCTAAGCGCAAAGCTCGGGGGTGCTTTGGTGATCCATGAAAAGGCTGGCAGGCGTGTCTTGTGATAGGAAGAGGTTCTGTTTATAACCATATATGTCTCCCCAAGAGAGCCGATAAATAACGTGCTCACTCTGGCAGGGCTGTCTTTCCATAGCTGCCCCAGGGGCCCTTTGGCCCCCACTGGCTGCTTCTCCTATTTCAATTTCCATGTCCTCTCGGTTTTGTAACTCAAGGAGCTCCCCTGGCTTAGGAACAGCTGACAACTCCACAGCTCCCAGCAGTGGCACCTGGAGAAGGGGCGGAGGGGCACTGACTTGTGGGCGTGCTCTGGGGCACCCTGTCCCCGGCTGTCATGAGTCATTTACAAGGTGAGCAAGGATGCAAGCTGTGAGGGCGGGGAACGTTTGGTGCAGACGCAGGGCATCTGGCAAGGCCGTGCGGGTGAGTTGTGAGATGGGGAAGAGCATTGCTCCCAGCAGAATCCCACAGGCAGCCCTGCCACCACATCCCGATTTTCCACCTCCATCCCTCCACAGAGATGGGGCCAGCCCCACATTTGGGGGCCTGTCTGGCTAGACTCCAATCACATTGCTGAATCAGAGAGCTCAAAGGATCTTCAAAAACCCATCAATCCCAAGCTTTTTATGTTGCAAATGAGGAAACCGAAGCCCAGAGAAAGAGTAATTGTCCCAATCAGTATAGGAGCCTATCTCCTGTCAGAGCTGTCCCTCCACAGCCAGAGAGCTCAGGGGCTGCTCCCATCCCACGTGTCCTGCGTCTCCACACCTGCAGCAGGGGGAGGCGAGCACAGGCTGGGACCGGTGCCGAGGGTGAGTGGGGTGATCAATTGGAAGTCATCAGTTTCATCCCTTACGGTGGGTCCCTATCCCCTCTCGCTCTGCTGACCCCTCCTGCTGCACTTCCCTGGCCCCTTCCAAAAGTAGTGGTTTTTCCTTCTGGGCTGATGTAATTCCTTCGCTGCCTTCACCCCAGGAGAGGGACCAGCTGATCCAAGCTAGGGTGGCTGTGAAGCTAGGGTGGCTGGAGGCTGCTCCAGTCATGATTGAGCACCTGGGGTGCAGGGAGCAAAGGGCCATCACAGCACAGCCTGCCATATCGGGGGTGGCTGGTAACGACTATGCACGACCATGGCCAAGAAGCTGTTAGGCTCTGATGATCCTGTCACTGAGCATAGGAGTGGGAATTTCTGAGAATGCCCCTAAAGGTGGCAGCATGGACAAAAGCTGCTCCCTAGCTTTGAGAGGCATCTTTCCTCAGAGATCTGGAATGCCATGCATCTGTTTATCTCCCCAGAGTGCCTGCTTGCTGACTGTTTACCTGATTTCTCCATGGGCTTAGCATGCCATTGGCATTTAATCCATGTTAAAAAATAGTAACATCCGAGCCATCGACTTTCACATAAAGGTCTTGGAGACCCCTGCCAGACTGTGTCTTCTACGTGGGGCCTGATTGATCTCTGCCAGATAGCCCAGTTGGAAGGGGCAAAAAGAAATAGGACCCCAGTGCCAGGAGCAAGGGACCCGAGGACCACCGAGCAGGTAGTGGAGTTTGCCCTGCACTAGGCCAGGACTCAGAGGTCACAATAACATGGAACTGGGCCAGGGACTTTGCCGGAGGTGCCTAGATGTTTGCTATTTCTGAACCAAAGGCCATGGCTTTTGCTCCCATGTTTCTGATTCTGTGAACAGGCGATGCCTCCCTCCAGATTGCCAGGGTTTCTGTCCTCTTCCTGCCAAAGAGTGTCAGGTGTGCTGGTGGATTGGACATTTCAGACCCAAGCCTCAGGCTGGAGCTGGGGCCCTCTGTCCCCCTCTCTTTCTTGTCTGTCCCTCAAAGAATCTGTTCCACCATTGTTTGGCCAAGACTTCCCTGTCTGGTGGTTAAGAACGGAGGGACTGGGGTTTTCCAGCCAGGCTGCATCTGTGAGGTTTGTCTTCTTCCTTCTTCTAAAAACTGTGAGGCCTGGTCAGTGGAGTCTAGGCAAAGTGTTCTTTTCAGCTAGCACTCTCTCTCTGCCGCCTTCTTCTTCTTCTTTCTCTCTCTCTTCCTCCTCCTCCTTCCCTCCTCCTTATTTAATCTCCCCACTGAGCCAATTTTTAAAAAGAATATTTTGTAGACATGGAGTCTCACTGTGTTGAACAAGCTGTTCTTAAACTCCTGGTCTTGAGGGATCTTCCTACCTCGTCCTCCCAAATTGCTGGGATTACAGGTGTGAGCTGCTATGCCTGGCTTGAACTGATGGAGTTTAGGTAGTTGAGATTTGGAGAGAGTAAGGAAGTAGCCAAGGCTGGTGGCTGGCAGGTGGACAAGCCCAGGTGTGATTTCTAGGGCTTGATGCTGACACCTGTGGACGAGGGCTCACCATGAGACAAATGCTGCAAGGATGCTGGATGCACTTCGTCCCTTTTCGTCTCTTCAATGGCCCTGTGAGGAGGTAGCCATTGCTATCCCTGTTTTAGATGATAAAATTGGGTCTCAGAGAAGTTAAGTACCTTCCAAAATCATCAGGTGTTTCTGAGCCATTGTCATAGCAGCAAAAAATATTTTCGGGCATCCTTGACATTGTGGATGACTGGATTGTTAGAATGACCATCGGTCCCAGTAGGTCCTCAGCCTTGGGCGAGCCCGGAGGGCTGGTCACCCCATTAGGTGCCCCTTCATGTCTTTCTCTTCTTTTCCCACTGTGCACCTATTGGTTTGATCTTCATAGCAATGCGCTGTTATTTGAGTGGTACCCTTGGGAAATGCAGATAGAGCTCTGGGAGCAGAGGGCAGAACCTAAATCCAGGAGTTGTGAGGATTACATGAGCAAAATTCTTTGCACAGTGCTGGGAAGGCACGAATGCTCAGTACATGGTGGTTCTTGTTATTAGCACAATATGGTATGGAGGGTGGAAGAAAAGAGAGGGAAACCGGGAGCAACTGCAAAAATAGGCATCAGGTGCCATGGAAGCAGAATGGCTCCATTTGTTGAGCTCCTATTCAGGGCGGGCATTCCTTCCCTTTCCTGACTGGCATCCTCATGGCTGTGACTAGGTCTGGGAGGCAGGATGGAAGCCACAGGTTCCAGGTGAGGGCATCCAGGCACCTGCCCAAGCCAGGATGGGGTGGAGCAAGGATATGAATTCACCTTGGTCAGACTCCAAAGCACTGATTTTAATATTGAAACCCAGCTACCTTCTGGGGGAAAGGGGATGGGGAAAAGACACAGTCATGAGGGACTCTGAAAGAACACAAGGCAGGGAGGCAGGAAGAAGCAGAAGGAGAAGATGGAGACTCTGTGGGAACTGGGGAATGTGAAGGGGTTTCCAGCCAGAGTTTTAAAGAATGGCCTCAGTGCACTGAACATTCCTATGTGCTAGGCGTATCTCTGTGACTTCACACATATCAACACTTTCAAGCCTCCCCCAAAATCCTATGAGGTTGGTAGTATCATCATCACCACACCATCATCATTACCATCATCATCACCATCACCATCACCATCATCATCACCACACCATCATCACCATCATCATCATCATCACCATCACCATCATCACCACCATCATCATCATCATCACCACCATCATCACCATCATCACCACCATCATCATCATCACCATCATCACCACCATCATCATCATCACCATCACCACCACACAATCATCATCACCACCACACCATCATCATCACCACCACACCATCATCATCACCATCACCACCACACCATCATCATCACCATCACCACCACACCATCATCATCACCATCACCATCACCACCATCATCACCATCATCATCATCATCACCATCACCATCATCATCACCATCACTACCACACCATCATCATCATCACCATCATCATCATCACCATCACCATCATCACCATCAGCATCACCATCACCATCATCTTCACCACCATCATCATCACCATCACCATCATCATCATCACCATCATCATCATCACCATCACCATCATCACCATCACCA
>NC_045438.1:161546504-161546761 GCF_002776525.5 Piliocolobus tephrosceles
TCATCATCACCATCACTACCACACCATCATCATCATCACCATCATCATCATCACCATCACCATCATCACCATCAGCATCACCATCACCATCATCTTCACCACCATCATCATCACCATCACCATCATCATCATCACCATCATCATCATCACCATCACCATCATCACCATCACCATCATCACCACCATCATCATCACCACCATCATCATCACCATCATCACCACCATCATCATCACCATCACCATCACCATCACCATCA
>NC_045438.1:161546771-161574477 GCF_002776525.5 Piliocolobus tephrosceles
CACCACCATCATCATCACCATCACCATCACCATCACCATCATCATCACCACCACCATCATCACCATCACCATCATCACCATCATCATCATCATCACCACCATCATCACCACCATCATCATCACCATCATCTCCATTTTACAACTGAGGAAAGTGAGGCACAGAGGGGTAAAGAAACTTGTCCAAGGTCGCACAGCTACTAAGTGATGCAGCTGGATTCAAATTTGTCTTACGGTTAAGTAAGGATGAAAGGACCTTCTCCTCCTTCTCTCTCCTCCCCTCCTCCCCCCATCATGTCCTCTTCCTCCTCCTCCTCCTTTTAAAAATGTAGTCTTTTCTTTAGCTGCAAGGCCAAGTTAGTGGCGTGTACGCAAAGTCTTATTTTTCAGCCAGCTCCTTTCTCTTTTTTTTTTCTTCTCTAATTAGAGCTGGGAAAAGGTGAACTTTTAGCCCCTCTGCCACAATGCCTTTTTAGTGACTCAAGCTAATCAGGGAGAAGGGCTGCTGGTGATGGTGGAGAGGGGATTTGGTGACTGGCAAGTGGACAGAAAATTCCAGATGTGTAGGGGTATGTGTGTGGGTGGGTGGATTGGGGGTTGTTGAGACAGAAGTCGCTCTAGGAAAGTAAACACTTGGATCCTGGAGCTTGAAACTCACCCCATCCCACACCTTTTTATTAATTCTCTAAACCTGTATTGTAACCTTCATGGTTGATCTACTTTCAGGCATGGGGAAAGTGCCAAACCCTGAGATCACCTGTTGGCTTTGTCCCAACTCGCTGCTCAGGAAGCAGCCTTTGTGCATCCCTTGCTCCTGTGTCTGACCGGAAACTGGGGTGGGAGTAGCAGATCAGGAGAGAACCTGTGCTGGGTGTGGGTTCCCCGGCTCTGGGCGGGCTCTACCTGCTCCAGCCCTCCTGACAAAGGGGAGCCCATGAGTCACCGGTTTTGGCCTGCCTCACCTGTCCAGCCCTCTCCCCTGCACTGCCCCTGCCACCACCACCTCCTCACCCCATGCATTGTTCATCTGTTCCCGTATCTGTCCCTTTTAACTGAATCACCACTGGGCTTGTCCTGGGACCAGCCCTGCTGTGAACCACACGATCATGAATGGCCCGCACATCAATAGGTTGAAATGGTTAAACAATAAAAGTGTAGCACCAGCCAAGCTGGATCGTTCAACTTGTAAAGAAACAGAATCAACTGCTGCATAGCAGGGAGTCTTGTTTCAGGTGGATTTCACGCTGGAAGGTTCTCTTTCAGCCAACAAATTAGAGAACTAGATATATACCAGAGCTAGAGAGAGAACCTTTTTCTCTAAAGAGAAAGCATTTCACAGATCAGCTTGTAGAAGAGCATGAAATACCTCGAACTACAGCATTGTACAAGTGTACATGTGAACTATGGTTCATCATGGTTACAATAACAACAACACAGAAATCAATCTTTACAGCCCACAGTAAGTTCTCAATAAAGGATTATTAGATACATGAATAAAAAGTCTGTTTCATGTTTGAAATCTGAGCAATCATAGACCAAGAAACTGAGAATTCTGTGTAAAAAAATATCAACGCTGCTGCAAAACTGTGGTTATTCCAATCTAGATTGACTTCAAAGGTGGAGCAGTTTAAGGAACAGAAACAGATCATGAAGCCAGGATGATGAATGCAAAGAACCAGATTGCTGTGTATGATTGTACAGGTTGTATATGGCACACCTGAAGGTGCACTTCGTAGAGACTGCAATATGCATTGATGACCCTGGAGTTTTTCAAAGTGGTGGCTCTGCGTAAGGTTTATTCCAGTCGCTTAGTGAGGGATGTGTGAAAAGTTAACTTTAGAGCCAAACAGTGCATATTATTCGCAGTTCATCTATATATCTATCTATGCTTACCTTAACTGTTTAGCAAATTGCATACATAATTCATTCACATGGATTCAGCCTTTTTATGAGATAAATATAGATTCACAGGAAATTGCAGAACAATCTGCAAGGAGGTCCTGTGTATCCTTCATCTTCATTCAGTTTTCCGCAGGTAACATCTTATAGAACTAGATACAATATTAAAACCAGGAATTTACATTGGTATACTCTACAGAGTTTCCTTGGATTTTACCGGCTTTGCATGCACTCATTTGTGTTTGTGTGTGTGTGTGTGTGTGTGTGTGTGGTTCTGTGCAGCTTTATCACACTGAACTGGTGGTAGAGTCTTGTAATCATCACCATAATCAAGATACAGAACTGTTCCATCATTGCAAAAATCTCCCACCTCCTTACTCCATATCTAACCCCTGGCAATGACTAACCTGTTCTCCAGCTCCATAATTTCACTATTTTGAGAATGCTAGATACATAGGAATCCAGTCTTTTTCTTTTGTCAGTCACATTTTTTTTTTTTTTTTTGAGACAGAGTTTTACTCTTGTTGCCCGGACTGGAGTGCAATGGCCCCGATCTCAGCTCCCCACAACCTCTGCCTCCCGAGTTCAAGCAATTCTCCTGCCTCAGCCTCCTGAGTAGCTGGGATTACAGGAATGTTCCACCACCCTGGCTAATTTTGTATTTTTACTAGAGACGGGGTTTCTCCATGTTGGTCAGGCTGGTCTCAAACTCCCGACCTCAAGTCATCTGCTGGCCTTGGCCTCCCAAAGGGCTGGGATTACAGGTGTGAGCCACCGTGCCTGGCCCTTGTCAATCACTTTTTAACTAGTTCTTTCACTGCAAAGTTCTGACTTAAGGATTTTTATGCAAACATAAGAAGTAGATGTGCTTGAACTACAGAGACCTAACTGAGAACAAAGTGGACAATCCTGTGCCTAGAGAGGGCAGGCCAGGAGACAGGAGAATATTTTGATTTATTAAGCACTTAATTGGGTGCCAGGCACTGTTCTGAGGCTTCATGGACATTGCCTACAGAATCGTGTCCTGAGAGGCTGCCTCCTCTTGAGGGATTCTTCCCCCACCCCCGGCAACACACTTTCTCTCTGTCCTGTGCAGATTCCCACTGGGATGTCATCCCCTGAGAACAGGAGTCTCTGGCTTCTCAGAGAGTGTGGTATGACGCACAGGGCCTCTGACCACTGAGCTGTTTAGCTTTGGCTTTCCCTCCCCCTGGGTGCAGAGTACACTCTAGCTGTTAGGGGGCTTCTCCCCATTCCTTTGTTCTGCCCTTGGATTGCCCTTGTTGTCACCTCCCAGCTGCTAGGACCAAATCCCACGCGGGAGCTGGATACAGGCAGCCTCTACCTTCTGTAGCAACCGTGGCTGCTGCAGCTTCTTGCCGCTGAAGATTTGGAGGGAGACACACACGACCGTTATCGGCAGCCTCAGCATTTTCAGGAATTAAAGATTAATGGAGAGAAACTCGTTGTCCTAAATCCCCAGCTGGGTACGGGGTTTAGGAAATTCCCTTCTTGAGGTTATTAAGCCTTGGTGGCCTGGTGAGGCTAGATCTCCAGTGACAAAATATAATTGACCTATTATCTGGGGACTTTGGGGTGAATTGCCACAAACTAACAGTGAGGGGCTTTAAACCCAGGAATGAATGATTCAGGCATTGATGAGCTGTTATGTCTGCAGACCTTTGCAAACAGAAATGAATATGATGAGTCTTACAAGTTTGGTGCAGTGTGGCTTGAAGTAAAAGCATTAACCATGGCCAGGTGTGGTGGCTCACACCTGTAATCCCAGCACTTTGGGAAGCCGAGGTGGGTGGATCACAAGGTCAGGAGTTCGAGACCAGTCTGGCCAATATGGTGAAACCCTCTCTCTACTAAACACACACACACACACACACACACACACACACAACAAAAAACAATTAGCCAGATATGGTGATGGGTGCCTGTAGTCCCAGCTACTTGGACGGCTGAGGCATGAGAATCACTTGAACCTAGGAGGCAGAGGTTGCAGTGAGCTGAGATTGCACCACTGCACTCCAGCCTGGGTGACAGAGCTAGACTCACCTAAAAAAAAAAAAAAAAAAAAAAAAATCCATCAACCACATTCTTTTTGCACTTTGATTTTGTGAAATCTCTACATCTATTTGTCAATGGTCCTATGGCCTGATGAGGAGAAAATACAATCTTGGTGTTTCAACTTGCTTGAACTCTAATGAATAAAGCTCAGCTGTTTTATAGGCAGAATCCTCCAGTCGACCACTTACCATTGTTCCATTAGCATTGTGGCTCAGTACTTCATGTTGTGGAGCATATATACTTTATTAAGGCAAATAATGATTGATTGTGTTGTGAGAATTTTGTTAGAAACTTGCAGCCTCCTTGAAAATTGCCTACAGGAGATAAGACATCTGCATTTAACTTTTCTTTCTAGGTTAAATCATAAGGCCATAAAGGCAGAAATAAAAAAGAATGATATTTGAGTTCATTTAAGTGCACACAAGGAGAGAAACAAGTCATTGTGTCGTTGTCACTATGCTCATTAAAAATTATGGGATTGAACTGAAATTCACCCAAAATGTAGGCATCTTGGTGAATTTAGAAATGTATCAATGAGTGACTCATTAGGTCTTTGTTCTTCATCCTTTTTGTCTCGGAAACCCCCTCTTTCTTGAGTCACTTCTCATTATGGTTAAGACAGCGTAAAGTTCCCATGAGTCCTTCAAGGGCAAAAATAGATTTCCCCTTATAGTGGATTCCAAATAGAAGCAGATAACATTAAAGCAAGGCCCACAGTGGATTCACCCTAAATGAAGCACTGGGAAGTCTTTTGTTTATAAATAAGAGCACGCAAGGCACTGGCAGTGCCTCCTTCTCTTTATAAGGAGTCCTTAGATTTGTCGTATGGACTTGCCATCGCCCTTTTCTTTTTGTAGCAAGTATCCTTCCTATGAGAGGTATATTAAGGACCCACACTCTCTCACCTACAGTTCCCAAAATCCAGACAGCTGTGAAATCCAACAATGTTTGTATGCTTGACACCGTTGTGGCAGCATCATCTGACCTGAACTGGCTTGAAACAATGTGTAAGCTTTATTTATCTCACTTTGTGAATATTCATGCTTCACTGCAAAAATGTTAATGTATGAATATGAGACAGTACCCCAAGCCCCCGTGTGTGGAATTACACAACATGTGGTATACGTACCACATTACCTTTGGAAAAATCTGAAAAATGCTGAAATCTGTAATACATCTGCTCCAGGTGTTTTGGATAAGGGACTGTGAACCTGAAGCATACCTTTTTTAAAAATATACACTACATAAACATCAGATGCTACTTTTTGATAGGGAATGGGATCCAACCAGATGACAGCTTGACAGGCCTGCTTTGCCCTCTATTCGTAAGTCTAAGGCGACATGATCCTACCAGAGACCCCAGAGTCGGAAACTTGCTCTGCCTGCACCATGTCCAAGCACCTGTAGCCTTCCCTTTTATGCTAGCCAGGCTCAGAGGCAACCACAGCACCGTGGGCCCTGCATTTCCAAGGATCCTTTCTGAATATTCCACATGGGGGAGGGAGAGTGGGTGGAGAGGGCTTGGCTCACTGCTGCCAAGTCTTCCAGTGTGGTTTGTAAGGACTTCTGGTAAATTCGTTGGGTCATTTTCTCATTAATTTTTCAATCTAGTCATTCACTCTATTAATACTTATGGTGTGCTTTTGTTACCTAGGAAGTTTTATTGAGATCCTTGTATAAAGTGTGTGTGCATGTACATGTGCACACGTGTGTGTGAGAAACTTGTATGCAATCAGTATTTTCCCAGACCATATTTCAAAGAATCCAATAGAGGTTAATCAGTTTTAAAGGAATAATATTTGTGTGATCAAATAAGTCTAGAAAATGGTGAATTAGGCCAGGAACAGTGGCTCGTGCCTTTTAATCCCAGCACTTTGGGAGGCTGGGGAAGGATGATTGCTTGAGCCCAGGAGCCCAAGACCAGCCTGGAAAACATATTAGTAGGAAGATGATGTCCTACAAAAAATAAAATAATTAGCTGGGTGTGGTGATGCATGCCTGTAGTCCTAGCTACTCGGGAGGCTGAGGCGGGAGGATTGTTTGAGCTCAGGAATTAGAGGCTGCAGTGAGGTAGAGCGATGCCACTATACTCTAGCCTGGGTGACAAGACGAGACCCTATCTCTAAAAGAAAATGATGAATTAAACAATTCCACCGGTTTCTTCACTGCAGGGTTTTCTTGCGTCCTTAATAATGCATGACAGACATTCAAAGGTAGTGTTGGCACTGACCAAGGAATGCTGGCCCCTGGGCCTCTGAGCCCTCCCAGCTCAGATGATTCTTCTGTTGCACAGAGGCTGTAAGAGCTAAGGAGTGAATTGTGTGGAAGGTGGCAGAGCTGACCGACTACACGGCAATGGGAAAAATTTCCACCTCGCTCCGTCTCTGCGTTTGCAGGGGCGGCTGACGATTGTTGCCTCCTCCAACGACTCCGAAAAAATACAAAAATGCAGGTGGCCACTTGGGGCTGTGCCCGCAAAGAGAATGCTCTTCTGGGGTCTTCTAACCTTGAAAATTATAGCCCCTTGAGAGCAATGTCCAAATGAATCTCTTTGAATTCCTTTTACTCCCTAGACAGCTTGCCTTCTACAACATTGTACTATGAACAGCAAAGAACACGACTGCCCTCCGACCTGCTGGCATGTTGAGAGGCAAGATTTCTCATGATCCAGAGTCTATGGAGGATGGGAGGAATCCCATTTTCATGCCTGGTTTTACAGCTGAGCTAAGGTCTCTCCTGAGAAAACCAACAGACATGGTTTATTTTGCTATTTTAAAAGTTTGCCAAAGTTAGAATGCTGGTTTTATCTGTGGAGGTTCAACACAATCTTAGGACTCTTAAACTGGACATTGTTGCTGGAGATAAGGTATAGTTTTGAGGTAGGATGATGGCAGGTAGGACCCTTTAGTATTTGTTTTGTTAACTAATGACTTGAGTTCAATTTGTGAACTGAACTTAGGTCCTTTCTTTTCTTCTTTTCTTTTTTTCAAGCCATGTTTGTGGTTGTAGCTGTTGTTGTTATTACCATGATCATTTCTGCCACTGACTTCTTCTCTGACAGGAGTTGTATCAATTTATTTCTATTTTACTTTGTTGTACCTTGGTCTCTCCAGAGGAAAATGGGAACTTGTGAGTATTTATGAAGAAAATGCCTGTCAAATTGGGAATACTCTTGGAGTGGAAAATGGAGGCATTAGAAAATAACTGTATTCTCCTCTGTGATCAGCGTGTAGTGAACGCTCAATGAGCTATGACTAGAATTTAAGAATGAAGGCCCCACTAGAGCAAGGGTCTCTCCTGTCTTCTTACCTATCATGTCTCTGGCACTGGGACGGGAACTGATAGTGAAGGTGCTCAGTATTTGTTGAATGCATAAATAACCAATGAAAAGAAGGAAGAAAAAACAAGGAAGGAAGGAAGGAAGGAAGGAAGGAAGGAAGGAACGGAGGAAGGGAGGAAGGGAGGAAGGGAGGAAGGGAGAACCAGAGAGAGGAATAAGACCCTCTGCCGAGCCAGCAGGTAACTGAATGCCACCTTTCTTCTTTTCTTGTCATGGAAGCCAGAAGATGTGAAGAACGTTTTTCTTCTCAATTCTCTCCAAATGCATATGTACATTTTTAATATTTCAAATTTTCTTAGCTGTTTCTTTCCTCCCCTCTTATGTAGGTGAGTGAATCATCCCACTAACCAGGACTTTTGGAGCTGATGAGTACAGCAGGCATGTTTCACTACCTTCTAAAAGCATGCACATTTCTCTTCTTAAAATTCTTTGTATCTTAGTAAATCACTGTCCTTTAGTAAGAGGGTAAGCCCACATTTGGCCTGAGTACTAGCTAGTGAGATCTTCATGCTACTAATATTTAAATTGTTTCATCCTTTCAAAATAGTCTAAGCAAACCCAAGTGACCCTCGGGCTAAGGCATTTTTCTTCTCTCATTATAGAGGAGTTCCTTTTGCTCCTGTACCTTCTCCTCCCACCTCCCCCTGTTCCTTCCCCAAAGGGGTGGTGGCAGGTAGGGCCAAGCGAGTGTGCTCAGAAGAAAGAACACTCAGGGCCGGGCGCGGTGGCTCACGCCTGTAATCCCAGCACTTTGGGAGGCCGAGGCGGGCGGATCACAAGGTCAGATAGAGACCATCCTGGCCCCTCTACTAAAAATACAAAACAAACTAGCTGGGCATGGTGGCGCATCCTGTAGTCCCAGCTACTTGGGAGGCTGAAGCAGGAGGATCTCTTGAACCCAGGAGGCAGAGGCTGTAGTAAGCCAAGATTGCGCCACTGCACTCCAGCCTGGGTGACGCAGAGTGAGATTCTGTCTCAATAGAAAAAAAAAAAAAAAATTCGCTGGGCGTGGTGGTGCGTCCTTGTAATCCCACCTACTCCGGAGGGTGAGGCAGGAGAATTACTTGAACCCGGGAGGGGGAGCCATGAGCTGGAGGTTGCTGTGAGCCGAGATCACGCCATTGCACTCCAGCCTGGGCAACAGAGTGAGACTCTGTCTCAAAAAACAAACAAACAAACAAACAAACAAACGAACGGTCTCCTGGAGCCAGGAGACCAGGGTCTGAGTCCCATATTAGCAACTCGTACATCATGTGGTCTTGGGCAAATCTCTTTTTTGCAGCTTTGAATGCCCCTGCATGTGAGAAGAATGCAATGAAATCAGTGTGGAATGCTTTGCATTTTCCCTGACAGAATACTGCCTGAAGCTCAGGGCAGGGGCCATGGGACTGGGTCTAGAGTGTGGCCACAAAGCCCCATCCTCCAAGAGTTCCAAACCAGTTGAGTCTGCGGATGCTTCGATGAGTGGCCTGAGCCCACCAGGGCTCACAGTTTTTGTTACAACTCCCACTCTAATTAAAAAAAAAAAGTGGGTAATGTCCCCAAGGTGCCTTTCAGTTGATGAATTAAAAACAATTTTAAAAAATTTCAAATCCACTAGACTGTGAGTCAGGAGTCTGGGTTCTGGGCTTGACTCTGACCTAACTGAGTTTGGCACAAATTCTGTGAATTTTACTTTCTGCATCTGTCGCATTAAGGAGGTGGACTGAACATTTATCTTCAACATTGAGTTCTTTCACGTTTGCTGAGCACTGTTTTAAATACTTACCGTATAATAATTGTATGCAGTAGGTACAATTACAACTCCCCTTTTATGGAATAAGAAACAGGCTCGGAGAGGCTCAGTTCTCATTTAGACCTGGAGAAGCTGGTTGGCCTGGCATCAAAGCCCATTTGTGTAATTGCCTTTCGATGTTTCCCTTGATTTATGGACTTCTTAGAGCAGATGGACCCACAGGACTGGAATCCACCGCTGCCTTGCAGCTCTGCCTTCTAGATGCACAAACAGCACAGTGGTTCATGTCTAGAATCCCAGCTACCTGGGAGACTGAGGCAGGAAGACTGCCTGGCCAGGAGTTTGAGACCAGCCTGGGAAATGTATTGAGACTCTACCTCTAAGAATAATTTTTTAAAAATAAGAGAAAGAAAAAAGAGAAAAGATGCAAAAACAATTAAAACCCTTCTCAAGTAATTTACAGCCTTGTTTTCTGGATGTACTTTATTAAGCCAGTGTCGGAAGCCTCATTATGGGATGGATATTCTTGCTTGTCATCTGGTCTAGCTGTCGAGTTTGTGTCAGTTAGCTAGAAAAGTCCTCAAACACATTTTTGACGTAGAAAAGCACCATTCTGCCTTTTGTATGTTGTGTTTCTTTTGCTTCTGAGATGAGTAAGTACAAACGAGTGTGTGTTAGAGAAAGACTAGCAAAGACTTAGACAGCATTGATTTTATAAACCACCAACTCACAAACAGTTCAGCTGTGGTCCTGGCTGCTGCTGATAAAGAGAGAATCAGTTGGACAAATAAAATGTGAACATTTGAAAAAACAAACCTGCCAGACAACCATTTAGTGATGAACTCTGCTGAAGGAAGAAGCCGGTTCCTTTGAAGCCGAGTGCCCAATTTTGCTTTCTGGGGTGCACGTGAGGCTTCTGTTAATGACAGCTTTGTGTGTGTGTCTGAGGGTGGATTTCTGGCTCAAAAGGAGAAATGACGAAGGTGATGAGGGCGTGCCTTGGACAACAACTGAGCTGTTGTCCTGGCCACCTCCCACCCCCTGCCTTCGTTACTGGATCCCTGGGCTTACCCAGTCACAGTGATAAGGCAGCAAGCACAGGGGTTTTTCCCTGGAAGCTGGAAGCACTGCCTCTTCCCTCTCCTCCTCCTCCTCCTCCTCCTCCTCCTCCTCTTTCGCAATTGCAGCAACTGCTCCCTCTGAGACCCCATCCCATCCTGTGCCACCTGGGATTCTCCTATTTCAAAAGAAACCCTTGCTGGAACAAAGCTCTGAGAGGAAATGAGTCCAGAGAAAGAGTCATGTCCAGGGAGGAGCCCTCTAAGAACAGACGTCAGACTATGACCTCACCTGTCCCTCTACCTGCGAAGGGCCCATTGACATCCATTGCATCCTAGACCTTGGCCCAGCTTCCAAATCACCAGGAGCCTCTTCCTTGTTTTCCTAATAGCTCCAGATAACTTTTGTAGGGAGTGATTTTGCTTTCTGTTTTCAAACCAATGTCTTTTCCTTATACTCTCCACTTTTCTTTAGCAGGAAAAGACCCCAGATCACAATGATGTGATTTATATTGATCCCTGGTTAGTCATCAGGAACGTCTGAGTGGAGAATGGAAAACAAAGGGATGCTTGAGTTGACAATGCCCGAGTGTCCGTCGTGGAGGGAGTGCTGCCTCCGGATCCAGGATCAGCAGCCGTGGAAACATCTCCTTTTTGCAGAGGGTGGGTGCTGTGAAGTGAGACCCCAAATTTCATTCAGAGGCTTTCTTTTCATTTGCTCCCTTCGGGCTGTGATGGTGTCAGGCTTCCAGCATTCTCTGCACCCAGGATCAAGTCAAGTTGGAGGAGCTTTTCCGACTTAGTCTATGTGAACACTTTGGCTTTCCCAGGCACAAGTCAGCTCATAGCCTGCAGAGCAGAACCTGACAGCACGTCAGAGACCTGCATGACAGTCCTGGCTTCTACTCTGGGCTCTCAGTTTCCTCATATGTTTCGTGAGTTCATCATCATCCTTGTAAGATGAAGATAAAGACCAACAGCACCTAACAGTCACTGAGTATTTACTAGGTGCCAGGTGTTCTACTAAGTGATTCCAATTCATATTCTCATCGAACCTCCACAACTACCCGATGAAGAAGGCATAATCTCTGTCCCCATTTTATAGATGAGGAAAGTGAAGTCTAGACATAACTTACCTGCCCAATGTCACACAGCTAGGAGTCTGCCAAATTAAGATCCAAATCATGATTTTTTTTAAGTGCTTTGCAATAATCTCACTATACTATCTCTTGGAATCAGCAAAGCTCTATTTATCTATCTAAAATTTTTGGAGGAAGATGTACTTTTCACTTCCCAGAAGCCTTGAGATTCCCTGCCCACCGCCCCTCAACCTGCCCCTGCCCCTGGCACTTCTGGTGCTGGTGGGAGACAGAGGTGGTAGGCAAGAATCCCGTGCAAGGAGTAAGCAGCCTAGCCCCAGGTCCTTCCTTATCAGGAATCTCTGCACACCTCAGGCCGGAAAGAGATAACCTGGCTGGTAATCTGCCCTTAAGACCCTGAGATCAACCCATAGAGGTGCACCTGCCTAACCAGGCCTCTGCCCTTCCTTCCTCATGAGGCCCCTTCTATCCTCCTGTCCTTGTACCTGCCACTTCTCCTGCCACAGGGCTCTCCCTGCTCTCTGACCACCTTAAACCTCTCCTGACCTCACCTAGGACCACGTGTGGATGGTCTATTTTCTAGTCCCTACCATCAGCACAGGGAGAATCAGGGTCCTCTTATGGTGCTTCCTTGCCAACATGTGTTGTGTGTGTTTGTGTGAGATATAATATATGCACCACACAATTGGCCAATTTAAAGTCCAGGCTGGGTGTGGTGGCTCACACCTGTAATCCCAGCACTTTGGGAGGCCAAGGTGGGTGGATCACTGGAGGTCAGGGGTTCAAGATCAACCTAGCCAACATGGTGAAACCCTGTCTCTAATAAAAATAAAAAACTTAGCCAGGCCTGGTGGTACTCACCTGTAATTCTAGCTACTCAGGAGGCTGAGGCAGGAGAATCACTTGTACTTGGGAAACAGAAGTTGCAATGAGCCCAGATGGCACAACTGCACTCCAGCCTGGGCAACAGAGTGAGACTCCATCTCAATAAATATTTAAATACACAAATAAAGTCTATAAGCCAATGATTTCTAATGCATTCACAGATATGTGCAGCCATCACCACAGTCAGTTGTAGAACATCAGAAGCCCTTTTAAGCTACCCCTCTCCTACCGCCTCCCCCCTCCCCCTACCAGCCATAAGCAATCACTAATCTACTTTGTCTCTCTCTGAGTGTGTGTTTTAATTTACCAAGCAGATGAAGAAGGAGTTAAGTGAAAACCTCTTCTCTTGCAGTGAAAATTATGATCATTTCTGTGTACTCATGAACTTCCAAAAGCATAAAAATCTTTCCCCAAAGAGCTGACACAACGAGATGGGGCAGGAGCCCACTTGTGAACACTCTGAGGTAGGTGGTCCCTGTTCACCAGAGAAAACTAAAGCTCCTACTTTCTCCCCCCCCTCATTGTGCCTGGAGGACTCCAGGAGACACCTCTTTCCCCAAACTACCCATCCCATTAATAAAGTGAAGGACTGTTCCAAATAGCCAATTATGATACAGACACAGGGACCTTCAGACAGAAGTGGAGGAGACCCAAATCATGCAATCGCAATTTGTGCTTCCAATCACAATTTGCTTTCCAAATTGTGCAACCACAAAGCTGGAAGGACTTCAGCGTTCACTCGGTTCCTGTTTAGTACCCATTTTGCCGATCTGAGATCTAAGGCTCAGAGAGGTTAAGGCAGGACCAGCAACCAGGTGTCCATCAATCCTGGGCTATTCCACCCCACTTCCCATCCTTTCAGCAGACAGAACAAAACACATTTCGTTAAAGTAAAGCAGGTCAAACGAGGTTGGAAGAGTTTCAAGAGAATCTGTAGAAGATGCAACCTGCACATGACTCTAGTGATTAGAAAACATCTTTCTAGCTAGGTATGGTGGAGCCTGCCTGTAGTCTCAGCTACTTAGGAAGCTGAGGCAGGAGGATAGTTTGAGCCCAGGAGTCCAAGGCTGCAGTGAGCCATGATCACACCACTGCACTCCAGCCTGGGTGTCAGAGTAGATCCTGTTTCTTAAAAAAGAAACACACACACACACACAACAGAAAGAAAGAAAGAAAGAAAAGTCTCAGAGTCCCTCCCCATGGACTTTGGTCACGTTTTCTCTGTAACTAAACATGGTGGACTTTGTCTAGCTTGTCACCTGGCCAGGTGGGACACGGAGGCCTATTTGTGCCCCAGCGGTGGCAGCTGTCTGTGCTTTGACTTTCACAATCTATTTTAAAACATTAAAAGGAGAAAACAGCCTGGGTTCAGCCCTCATGCAAAATGAAACAGACAGAGTGTTTGTTGAGGGACTAATGCACCCTCAGCACAATCCCCGTGGAAAGAGCAGGATGGCAATCAAAGAAAATGTGGTGTGATGCCTGCTCTGTGCAGTTTACAGTGAAGCTGAGTAAAGACACATTGCATTGGAACGATTAAGTACATAATTAAGTTTTAGGGATTCCATTACTAGCTTGAAATGGTAAAATTACGAGTCCAAAAGGGAGCAAGTGGCTTGAAGTTGCATAGGAGATGGACTGGGCTTGGAGTAACTTTGAAGGGCTGCAAAGATAAAGTGGGGCAGGAGGGATTTGACCATGGGAAGGTTGCACCCAGGGACTGACTGGGCAGGAGGAGAAGCCCCTGCGAGATCTGGACAAGGGCAATATATTAGCTCAGAAAAGAACTGCGGTGCCTGAAGAGTTCACAAAGATTACAAGCTCCAAAGATCCATGAGTCTCCTTTGGCTAAGCAAATAGCTCATAGCTTCCAGTGAGAATTTCATGTCGTTTTTGAAGTGTTTAATTCTCCTGGGTTTGGGCAGGAAACATAGCCTTGTTTAATTCTCCTGGGTTTGGCCAGGAAACATAGCCTTGATCTTGCCATGCTTCCACAAATAAGGGGGAGCCTTGTGTTGGGGCTATTCTGCCTCCCAGAGAGGCAAATTCTCTCTTTCCATTCTGAGATATATCCAGAGTCACTGTAAAGGGAATCAGCCCACCCTTTCCCCAAGAACTGTGGCTTCCAGAGAGGCTCAGGGATTTTAAGGAGGAATGGATTTATTTCTCCCCAATTTGTTCAACGTAGTGTTTACCAGCTCTCTGCACCCAGGGACAGAAGGCCTAGGAGCTGATGGAATTCAGTGGAGGGATTTCTTCCTAGAGCTGGAGGGAGAACAAGTAGGCAAATCACCTTTGTTGGGACACTTGTCTCTTCCTACGTATGAAATGATAAACGCCTTACATGTTAGAGAAAAGCTTTCCTTTAAAAACAAAAACCAATTTTTTTAGCAAGAATGTCTAATCTGTGTCAGGGCTGTGGAAAAGTTCCATTTGATAACAGAAACCTGGAAGCCACTCTTTTGAGTACAGGCCTGTGGGCTCTGAAACAAAAGCACATCCCTTGGCTTTAATCTCGAAGGCTTTTCAGAATCCTTGCTGCGAATGCTTCAACCAACACAGGCACACCCTTCCTGAGGCTCTCAGGGCTGTTGGAATTTGAGAAGATCTTTGATATTTTAATAAAACTGGCTTAGATTTGTCCCCTTTAAAAACAAATGAAAATGAGCTACAATCTCAGCACAGGACCTATTCAGTGCATGTCTAGTCACAGCAGGAGGGGCTGGGCTATGGTGCATAAACAAACATCCCCCAGCCCTACTTAGTTCTCTTTCTCATTATATGTCCATTACGGCTGGGCCAATGCCCTTCTTCACGTCAGCCTCATTTCAGGAACCAGTGGCCGAGCAAGCACCATCCTTAGTTCTGCTCTCCCCAGGATAGAGGAAGACATGCTGGGTGAGTCATTGCTGCTTTCTGGAGCTTCCGTCTAGACACGACATTCCTGTGTGTGTTGCCTTTTGGCCACTTCTAACCTCAAGACAGCAGAAAAGGCAAGCCCACGGTGTGCCTGGGAGGAGAACTGAAAATCTGGTGACTTCCAAACTGCGTGGCCTGTGAAGGGTCGGGGTGAAATGGTGGTGCAGTCTGGCCTAATGGCTGAGGAGACCAGGGATTTTCTCTCATTAGCACTTGCCCTTAGGGAAATCATATAACCTCAAAGAGATTTCATTTCCTTAATCTTTAAGCAAGGAGTTGGGTAGGAAGGGGTGGTAAATGGAAAGGAATAATTTTATCTGTCCAACCTGCCTTGTAGGAATGTTGCACGGATCAAAATAAGGCAATGCCAGTGAAAGTGAAATGGGAATGAAGGAGAAAGAGTATTTTAATAATGGGCTGGTGCTGTCCAGGGAATTGCAACCCAGAGGTGATTCGGATGTGCAACTGCATTTTTTTTTTTTTTTTTTTCTGAGACAAAGTCTTACTCTGTTGCCCAGGTTGGAGAGGACTGGTGCAATCTCGGCTCACTGCAACCTCCACTTACTGGGTTCAAGCAATTCTCCTGCCTCAGCCTCCCGAGTAACAGGGATTACGGGTGCATGCCATGATGTCTGGCTAATGTTTGTATTTTTGGTAGAGATGGGGTTTCTCCATATTGACCAGGCTGTTCTTGAACTACTGACCTCATGTGATCTGCCCACCTCAGCCTCTCAAAGTGCTGGGATAACAGGCGTGAGCCACCAAGCCCAGCCTGTGCATCTGCATTTATTAGGAAAAGATTACAGGTAAGAGAAAGTCCTGAATAGCTATAGCTTAAATATGAAAAAGACATTTGTTTCTCCCCCAGGTGAAAGGCCAAGAAGCCTCCAGTCCAAGAGGGGTTTGGCAACGCCACAATACTTAGGACCCCAGCTCCTTCCGCATCTCTTCTTTGCCATCCTCCATGTGTCTCCCCGTCTTAGTTTGGGTTCTCTAAAAACCAGAGCTTGAGGCCAAAGCTAATGCACCAATACTTTCTTGAGGAATGCAACTCCAGGAAGCAAGAGGAAGGGGGAAAGAGGTGAGGCCGAGAAGGAAGGAGTAGAATACAAAGGGGTGTTTTACGAGGCTGGCCCCAGCTTTCAACAAAAGCAGCTAATTGTTTAGTTTCACAGAGTGTCTCTAGAAAGGCCCACTGGGCTTGGAATAATAAATATGAGAAGAAGGGAGAAAAATTTGTCTGCCTGGTCATGTCCCCCACTAGTCAAAGTTGGCTTCACGGGGCAGTAGGACTCTACACTTCCAGGTGGCAGCAGCTGGCATCTCCTAGCAGGGAAAAGCAGCTCCTGAAACAGCAGCAGAAGCATCTGCACTGTGAACACAGGACCTGGGGCCAGCCAGTGACTGGGCGTGAGTCAGGGGGACTCTCTACCTGCCCATCTCAGTCTACAGCCCAACAGGCCTGGTCTGGAAAGGCCGTGTGTCTACCAGAATGAGTAGATCCCAGGGTATCTTGCTCTTCACAGTAACAGGGAAGCCCTGAGGCAGGAGGTGGGAGGCATGTGACACAAGGCATGAAGCAATGTGCTGTTGGGTTGTGCCTGCAAGCAACATGGGAAGTCAGGAACATCCGCCACCATGGGCCCAGCCTGACCAGGCAGGTGAAATGTCATGGCACCGTAATCTCTGCCACAAGATGATGTGAAACTCAATGAACCTAATTAAAAAAAAATAAAAACTCTTTCGTGGTCTGCTAGAAGGTGGTAATGTCAGGTGATCCTCTCAGAAGTTTAATGGTGGTACTGAGCAGAGGAACCACACTTGAGCAGATCCTGGGAAGTAGATACACTGGCTCAGACATATACTTCATATGCCGAAGTGGTTGCATGAGCTCCAGCCATCATGTCCACATTCCTGCTAACAAGGATGGTGGAAAGAAATGATTGAGGCACATTGCCTTTATCTGTGATCACTTCTAAAAAGTTGGACACTATGCTGGGCATGGTGGCACTGGCCTGTTGTCTCTGCTTCTAGGGAGGCTGAGGTGGAAGGATTGCTTGAGTCAGGAGTTTGAGTCCTGCCTGGGCAACATCGTGAGATCTCATCTCTAAAATAAAAAAGAAAGTTGCACACAACACATCTGCTGACTTTTCATTGGCCCAGACTTAATCCTAGCACCACACCTAGAAGTAAAGTGGAGGCAATATTCTGAGTGATCTCATGCATAGCTGAAAATTGGCGGAATGGTAAAATAGGATATTGGGACCAATTGGCAGCTTACGCCACAGCTGCCAGGGTTGGGAGTGCCTGAGTGGGCACTGCAGAGTGTGCCCAATGTGTGCTCCCATTTCTAGTGGGCATGAGCAGGATGGGAGGGGGAGGAAAGAGAGTGGAGATAAGGGAATGGTGGTGTTGAAGAGGTTCAGGGGGAAGACAGAGATGCAAAGGAAGAAGGGAGAGGGAGCAGACAGGCAGTGAGAAACGAGGGTGAGGCAGAAAGGGGGACAAGAGGACTGCCCCACCAGCAGATGAGACTCGCTTTGTTTCTGTGGAAACCATGGAGTCTTTAATAGGCAACAGATGAGGATGAGTATGAGGGTGGGTTCTTGCCGGCAGCAGCACCTCTGTCCAGCCAGGGCTGTGCTGGCGTCATGCTAGCCTTGGCCTGCACCCTATCCTTCTCCTGCGCCTTGCCCTAAAACCCCGCCAGGCAGACACTGGCTCCCCCTTTTCTATCCTCTGCCTCCTCTTCCCCTCCCATACTCTTGGAGCAGGAAGTCAGCCATATTCCTTCTAGGCTCCTGTAGGCTAGATTGGCCCCATCAGCTTGGCATCAGCCTCAGGCTCTCCTGGCGCCCTCTTACCCCTGCACTCTCAAATGGCCTTTCTTGTTTCCAAAAAGCTTCTGAGGAGATGGAAATAAGGTCCAATCTGCAGGACATTATGGCCAAATCAAGGACCGCTAGCCACTTCTGAGGCACTGAGGTTGCAGAAGGGTCATAGACAGCATTTGGACGTATCGGGACAGATATCGCGATGAAACAGAACCGTGAAGAGAGGAGCCCTCCTCGCATAGTGGTGTCCTGAACAGAAAGTAGCTGGGTGCTTTCCCAACCTGCGTTAACTGAAACCAGCCAGGTTCCTCCCTGCCTGGCCTCATTACTCATCTCGCCACATCTTTCTTCCTCCCCGAAGGAGTAGCCTGGCCCCAGGTGTGTCTCCGCACCGCAAGACGCTTGGTTCTCACCTGGCCTTGATGGCTCACTCAGGACAGAAGCATCCACGTACCCCTGGGACACGTCACGGGGTGTGTCCAGCACCAGGAAAGGATCTGCCCTTTTTGTGTTTCCTTCCCCTGAGGCAGGGCGGGAGTCAGGCAGGGACTTGCTGGACTGTGAGGAGAAGCAGTGTGTCCTCACCTTTCCACCTTCCTCTGGCGACAGCTTTAGATGCTCAATGATAGCAAGACTGCCTGCCGATCTCATGAGAGGGCAGCTTGGGCAAGGCAAGGAGAAGGGGCTTTGGAGTCTTGGGATCAAATCCCGGCTCCCCCAGCTGCTGTGCAACCATGGTGTATGACAGCCTCTCTGGGCCTCAGTGTTTGTATCTGCAAATGAGGCTCCGACATAGACCTGATTAGGCCAGGGCGAGAATTACACAATCCTGCTTGAAAGGCACCTGGCTTGTTCTGAGTAAACCCCGCGACCCCCTTTAATTCCTGGTGAGTGGCTTGCTTGTGCTCTCATGAGGTTCAGCACTTGGCAGTGTCCTGTCACCTGTTCATCATTAGCAATGACGAACGCGATGCTTTCCCTGTGACAAAGCCTCATCCGACAGAGCAGGACTGCAGGGCTTCTCCAGGGCTCAGCGGGGGACAAGGGCAGTGCTCGCAGTTCCTTTTTGTTTGCTGATGCCACACTAGGCACGTGAAAAGGCTGGGTCAGAGAACCCAGCTTGGCCTCGCTGTCTCGGTTGGTGGCCGTCCTCACCTTCCTCACTCTTCAGATCCGACAGGGAGCCTCCGCGGTGGTGCCTTGGACGGGAAGCAGCCCACCGTGCTGTGGCTCACCTCAAGTTCCAGGTGTCACTGCATGGCCTCAAAAGGGCTGTCTCTGAGCAGGTGCTCCCTCACCTCCCCTCTCTCCCAATTTGTACACCATCCTCTTCCCTGGCTCCTCGGAACTCCCTCCACTCTTTCTTCTTTAAACTTTTATTAAAGAATAACATCCATCAATTTTTTCCCTCCAGCAAAGAACAAGCACATGACCACAGACAAAGAGGACATCTTGACCATGTAAGTAATGATGACCGCTCTGTCCCCAGCTCATGGGGACCCTGAGGACTCCAGGTTGCCTCTCTGTATGGGTCCCTGATTCAAGCAGATGGCAGGGGGGTGTGTCTGAAGGAGCTGGATGCTGACGTCAGGAGCCCAGCACCCTGTGGAAGCCAAGAACGACATTGAGGGGGCAAGAAGAGACTGTGATGAGCTGAGTGATGGTGTCGTCTCCCAGCACGCACAAGGGCTGGTGCGGCAACTGGTGACCTGAGAGGCAGGGCTAGTCCCAGCAGGGAGGTGTTCATAGAAGGGAGAGGTTTTTGGTGAGGAGAGCTAGCACAGTCATCCTCCACCCAGTGTGTCTTGGGAGATGCCTACGGGGTGGAAGTTGGATGATCAGGCTGTGATTGGGTCAGTCTGATTCAAGGAGAGGGAGGACAGGTGACGTGGCCAGAAGGAGGGCAGGAGGGCGGACCGCAGAGAATGCAGCCAGCCACCTGGGCCATCCCCCTTACCTCTGCTCACTCATCCTTTCCCACCCCTGGGCTGAGGATGCACCTCGTTAGGTAGTTTTCAGATGGGTAAACTGAGGCAGGAGCCATTCCAGGCCCAGAGGGGAGAGCAAGGAAGCCAAGCATTGTAACCCCTGGGTTAGTTATTCATTCACACCCAGGGAAAACGCTCCAGCCCTGTCACTCACTATTTTAAAAGGCTCAAGTGTTCTGATCCCTGGCAGCGGCAATGCGGTAATGCTTCTTTCCTGTTCCCTCCCTGACCCTTTCTTCCCTCATGCTTGGGGGCTTGACCCTTCTTTTCCCCATGTATTTCCACTAGGGTGCCACACTGCCTGGAATTGCAACCTCTCGCTGGCGCTTTGTCAAGTTTATCATCTCTCACCACAGGTGCAGGAAGGAGGCAGGGAGCAGGGTTGTCTCGCAAAGCAAGGTCAGGGCATCCCACTCCACCGTGGCCGCCCATCTCCATGGCCTCTCCCAAGGTCCGAAAACTGTCCCACATTGCAGTAACTAAGTGCACCAGGCATGACTGCAGGTGAGGTGTGGTCAGGCAGCCCCTGCAGCCAGCCTACAGGAAGGTCACAGTTTGTGAAGGGATCTGGTGCCTCCCCTGTTCAAATTTCTTTTTCTCCTCCTTATTAGTTGAATCTTAAGAGTTGGCAGTACCGTAAAACATGAAACCTTTAATTCTTTTTAAATGGAAAACCAGGCTGGGTGCGGTGGCTCATGCCTGTAATCCCAGCACTTTGGGAGGCCGAGGTGGGCAGATCACCTGAGGTCAGGAGTTCAAGAGCAGCCTGGCCAACATGGTGAAACCCTGTCTCCACTAAAAATACAAGAATTAGCTAGGTATGGTGGCACATGCCTGTAATCCCAGTTACTCAGGAGGCTGAGGCAGGAGAATCGCTTAAACCCGGGAGGTGCAGGTTGCAGTGAGATGAGATTGCCCCATTGCACTCCAGCCTGGGTGGCAGGGTGAGACTCCATCTCAAAAAAAAAAAAAAAAAAAGGGAAAAGGGAAAAGAAAACATAGGCGGGTGAGAGGGGGGGGGACCTCTCACCCACCATAAGGGGAACACTCTGCGGAGCCAGAGGCCTGAGCCCAAGTCCTGACACCAGCGGGCTGTGAAACTGTGGCCCAGCACCTTGTCCTCAGGGCCTTGGTTTCCTCACTTGTAAATTCATGGTTCTCCATGGCATCTTTGCAACATTATGTTGCACAGAGTCTCAGAAGCTTTATTGTAAGAGGATGATATGGGCACGAAGCAAGGCACCCAGGAGTGGGGACAGCTACTCTGCTTTCTAAAATGCAAGGGAACTGGAAAATCCAGGAGCGGTGTCAAAGTGGGTGAGTATTTTCTTGGGCCACCAAAGGGTCTGGACTGGTATGGCTTGAGTTCAGTTTTTGTGTTTCAGACAGATTTGAAAACTCACTTCTCCCTATAGGGCACTGGAAGGAATTAGTCACCCTTTCTTTGTGGAAGTGGAGATAGTCTCTGAGAGCTACTCAACAGGCTCTTTTGAAAGGTTCTCGGGACCAGCATCGTGCTGAGTGTGTGTGTGTGTGTGTGTGTGTGTGCACGAGAGAGAGGAAGAGGGAGAGAAAAACAGAATGTGAAGGCATGTGAGAGACAGAGGGAGGAGTGAGAGACACAGAGGGAAACAGACAGAAAGAGATGGAGAGATGGAGGGTGAGGGAGACAGAGAGATATACAGTGAGAGAGATGGAGAGAAAAATGCAGAGACAGAAAGAGAGAAAGAGAAAAGAGAGGGAGAATGAGTACAGATAGGGTGGAGGGAACAAAAAGACTAAGATAAAGTCACCGACCTCTAGGGTTTACCATCAGGCTAACAAACAGAGCAATGTCCCTGGGTAGAATAGGGCCATGACAAGGGAGAATAATGGAGAGGGGGGTTAATTCTGTCCAGAAGAACCCCAGAAGACTTCCTGGAGGAGCTGGCATTTGGCTAGTGTTTTCCATCCAGGGTGAGCTGGGTATCTGTGGGTAAGAGCTTCACAGCAGAGGGAAAAGCAGCTGCAGAGATAGGACGCTGGCTGCTCTCTCTCTCTAAGCCTTGGGCTCCTGGGCCAGGCCTTCTTTATGCTCATTCTTTCACAAGTGGAGCAAGACCCTCAGTGCCCCCTGACTCCCACTCCTCACCACCCAGGCTCAGCTGGGGGCTCCCCCTCCTCTCTAGAGGCCACACTGGGGAAGTTGCCCTCAGTCTGCAGGCAGCGATGAGAGGAGTTTCACTTCACTCAGCAAAATCTTTTCTTAGAACCACAGTTGGCTTTTACAAAATTTTCTGGCCTCATGAAAACCAAGCAGCCAGTTTTCAAAAGGCTTTAGATGGCTGGGAAGGAATGTTCAAGGAAGGTTGTTGTATCATGGATGAGACTCTTTCCATGCTTAGGGTTTGAATGTTTGCTCCCTCCCAAACTCTTGAGGAAATTCAAGCCCCAGTGTGGCAGGATGGAGAGGTAGGACCCTTAAGAGGTGACTGGGTTGGCCAGGCGCGGTGGCTTACTTCTGGAATCCCAGCACTTTGGAAGGCCGAGGCGGGCGGATCACGAGGTCAGGAGATCAAGACCATCCTGGCTAACACAGTGAAACCCCGTCTCTACTACAAATACAAAAAACTAACTGGGCGAGGTGGTGGGCGCCTGTAGTCCCAGCTACTCGGGAGACTGAGGCAGGAGAATGTCTTGAACCCGAGAGATGGAGCTTGCAGTGAGCCGAGATCTCGCCACCCCACTCTAGCCTGGGTGACAGAGTGAGACTCTGTCTCAATAAAAAAAAAAAAAAAAGAAAGAAAGAAAAAGAGAGGTGATTTGGTCCATTCACAGATTAATGGATTAATGAACTAAAGTGTTGTCTTGGGAGTGGCTGGCTTTATGACAGGAAGAGAGGCCTGTGCCCGCCCGCTCAGCCCCCTCCCCACAAGATGCCCTGTGCTGTCATGAGACTCTGTAGTGTCCCTACCAGCAGGAAGGCTCTCCCCAAATGTGGCCCCTTGACCCTGGACTTTCCAGCCTCCAGAACTGTAAGAAAGACATTTCATTTCTTCTAAATTACCCAGCCTCCAGTGTTCTGTTATAAACAATAGAAAGAGGACTAGGACGCCGTCTTTATGTCTTTTTACAGTTGGGATGGGGAGGGAAGACGTGAAGAGGAGGCCAAAGTTGAGGATGTCTGTGAACGAAGTGACATCCTTGAGGGAGTGGGCCCCCTTCACCAGTGGTGTACAATCTGCCACCCACCCATGTTTTATTCATCCGGCTTCCACCGGCTTCCTTTGCCAGCCACAGTGTTATGAGTGCTGAGGGACAGCGTGGGGAGATGAGGATTCCAAGGATGAATGGAGTGAGTTCTCTTCCTTTTAAAGTTGCAAATGAATGATTACTCAATCAATGTGGCAGCCACGAGCTGCAGTGAACAGTGCAAAATAGAAAATTTCTGGGTTTTGGGGAATCGAGGAGACATTTTTTCAGCACGGTTTTGCAGAGTAACTCAGCATTTACCCACAGAGACAAGCAAGAAAGGTGTCCTAAAAAGCAAAGCAGCAACTGCGAGGGCCACCAAGAGGCAAAGACCCCAAGTCCTAGTCTATTGCTGTCACCAAATGTCACGTTGCCTCTTTGTGCCTCTGCTCAGCAGAGATCATTGTTGATGAAGCATTGTGAGGGCTTTGAGGGCGAGGAGGTATTCTGCTCTGGAACTCATCATTATCTTACAGAACATGGCGTCAGCTTCCAGGGACTGTTGGACACACAGTTTTGGTTTCCCGGGAGCACAGAATCTGGCACATGTTAAAAACCTAATCAGTGCTTATTGTCATGAAAGCAAAGCATTATAATTCTGTGACTAAAGCATGACAGCTATATTTTGTCAGGTAGAAAAAGAACACAGGTGGTTGCCTTGACGTGCTTGGAAGGGGGTACGCTAAACCTATTACTATTGTGGATTTATTTGTGAGATTTTATTTTTTTAATGAAAGAAGAGGTGTTTAACACATCTTAACTGTGATATTTGCAAGTGTCCGTAAGTCTAAAATGTATAGAACTGAACTGAATTTGTAAGAGTTAGGCATCGCTACCATGATTTTAGCAGTTGTTTATTGAGTGGGGTAAGGGGCTTTGCACACTACGTGTTTTCTCTATGTTTGGTTACTTTGATTTTTCCTCTCATCTCTGTCTGCAAGTGGAATACATTTCCTCAAAAGAAGACTGACTGGAAGCAAGCATCTTTAAAAACAACATGGACTTGCCCTTGATAGGAAGAGGAGCTGCTGGCCTGGGCATGGAAGGGAGAGCAGGAAGGCCAGGATCTCAAAGTACAGAGATGCGGTGCAGGGAAGCAGCAAGGGGTGGACAGAGTGGGTGACCTGGAGAGTGTGAGGAGGATGTTAAAACTGCTAGAGAGAACACATGGATGTGTTGGGCCAATCTTGCATTGCTATAAAGGCATACCTGAGACTAGGTCATTTATAAAGAGAAGAGGTTTAATTGGCTCACAGGTTCTGCAGGCTGTACAAGAAGCATGGCATCAGCATCTGCTTGGTTTCTGGCAAAGTCTCAGGAAGTTTTACTCACGGTAGAAGGTGAAGTAGGATCAGGCACATCACATGGCCAGAGCGGAAGCAAGAGAGGGGAGCAGGTGCCACACACTTTTAAACAACCAGCTCTTGAAAGAACTCACTCATCGCCAAGGGGATGGCGTTAAGCCACTCATGAAGGATCCGCCCTCATGATCCAAATACTTCCCACCAGGCCCCACTCCCAACACTGGGGATGACAATTTTACATGAGATCTGACAGGGACACAAACCCAAACCATATCGATGGGCTTGAGGCATGGAACAGATCATTCTTTGCACCCATGCTGTCTTCATTGCTTCCCTCTCTGGAAATGAGACCAAACGTGAAGAATGTGGACCCTTTCAGGCAGGTTGTACCCCAAATGATGGCCTCTGGGGGGAACCATCTGTTACCAGGTGCCCAATGGGGTAGTGATAAAGAAGGTGAACCCCAGAGCTCACCTGCCTGGGTGCAAATCCTGCTGTTCCACACACTGGCTCCGAAACCTTGGGTAATTTAGTCAGTCTCTTGTTGCTTTCATTTCCTCATCGCTGGAGGGAGCAGGAAGAACATCTGGCTCATGGGAGGCTGCAAGAGACCAAGTGCATGAAAAGTTTAGAATAGTACCTGGTGCACTGGGCTTGGTGGCTCGCACCTGTAATCCCAGCAGTTTGGGAGGCCGAGGCAGGTGAATTAGCTGAGGTCAGGAGTTCGAGACCAGACTGGCCAACAGAGCGAAACCTCATCACTGCTAAAATTAGAAAAATTAGTTGGGTGTGGTGGTGGGCACCTGTAGTCCCAGCTACTCGGAAGGCTGAGGAGGGAGAATTGCTTGAACCCAGGAGCCGGAAGTCACAGTGAGCCGAGATCACGCCATTGCACTCCAGCCTGGGTGATAGAGTGAGACTCTGTCTCAAAAAAAAAAAGAAAGCACCTGGTGCCTAGCAAGGGCTCCACACCCAGGCATGGATCAATGTGCTTTATATGACTCCTTAAGCCCATTTCCGCTTAACACATTTTGTGGTCTCAACCTGATTTCTGACTACAAGAGAACCTGGCATAATTGCTTCTTTTGTTTAAATCAGTTATGGTGCTTTTTTTTTTTTTGAGAAGGAGTCTCACTCTGTCGCCCAGACTAGAATGCAGTGGCACAATCTTGGCTTACTGCAAGCGCTGCCCCCCAGATTCACGCCATTCTCCTGTCACACACTTTTAAACAACCAGCTCTTGAAAGAACTCACTCGTCACCAAGGGAATGGCATTAAGCCACTCATGAAGGATCCGCCCTCATGATCCAAATACTTCCCACCAGGCCCCACTCCCGAGTAGCTGGGACTACATGTGCCCGCCACCACACCCAGCTAATTTTTATTTGTTATTTATTTATTTATTTTTTTAGTAGAGATGGGGTTTCACCGTGTTAGTCAGGATGGTCTCGATCTCCTGACCTCGTGATCTGCCTACCTCGGCCTCCCAAAGTGCTGGGATTACAGACGTGAGCCACCATGCCCAGTTACGGCATTTTTAGCAGCAAGTAATGCAAAGTGGCTTCTTCAATACGGATGTTCATGCTTACTTAGCGGGAAATTCAGAGGTAAATGGTCTCTCCAGACGTTTGTATGTCTCCTAATCTTTTTGCCTGATTTTGACCCATTTAGGTGATCGTCAAGCCAGTCTACCAAGGTTGAGCAGAGAATGGAGAGATGCTAAAAGCCAAACTGGCCCATTTATGAGGTGCGGCCACCATGGAGAGAAATGACATTTTTTGAAAATAAAAGCAGAACATGCCTGGGTTCATGTTTCCAAATGAGCATTGTTCTTTGAGGTCACCTGGGAAGCAGGGCACTTTTTCCAATGCGATGTGTCACTCAGGTGATTTTGAACTCTTCTCCTGGAATCTTCCCTGGAGGTAAATTATAAATCACATTCATATCTGAATATGACTTTTTTCCCTCTTTTAACTTATTCAAGATGTTCTCAGTTGGACAAATATTTTACAAGTTTTCATTGTAGGCAAGCAAGGGAGGAAACACCATTTATTCATCAGTGACTGCTTTCCAGGAACTTTGCGTGGCTTATCTGAGTCACCTCGCAATGACTTTGAGGAGCTGGCATCACCATCTCCAGTTTAAAGATGAACAAATGGGCATCCCCGCGGGTGTACGCCTATCTCAGCTGGTCCACCTGAGACCCCCTGAACACCCACCCTAGACTCCCACGTTGCCCCTTATCTGCTCCGACACGAAGAAAGAAATAATCATGAACCAGGGAAAACTCCACAAATTACAGGTACAAGTGCGCATTGGTGGGAAAGGAACTCTCGGCAAAAAGAAGAAAGTGGTTCATAGGACAGCCAAAGCAGATGATAAAATCTTCAGTTCTCCTTAAAGAAGTTAGGGTTAAACAGTACCTCTAGTATTGAAGAGGTGAGTGTGTTTACAAACCAAGGAACAGTGATCCACTTTCACACACCTAAAGTTCCGGCATCTCTGGCAGCAAACACCTTCAACATTACAGGCCCTGCTGAGACAGAGCAGCTGATAGAAATGCCACCCGGCATCTTAAACCAGCTTGGTGCAGACAGTCTCACTAGGTTAAGCAGACTGGCTGAAGCTCTGCACAAATAACCTGTGGATGGAAAAGCGCCACTTGCTACTGGAGAGGATGATATAATGAAGTTCCAGATCTTGTGGAGAATTTTGATGAGGCTTCCAAGAATGAGGCAAACTGAATTGAGCCAACTTCTGAAGAAGATAAACCTTGAAGAAGTTGCTGGGAGCTGCTATCTTATATTATGAATGCATTTTAAGAAATTTTTGTTTATGGAGCTGATAAAATCTAGATCTCTAATAATTTTTAAGCCCAAGTCCTTTGGACACTGCAGCTCTTTTCATCTTTTGCTTATACATTATTTCATTCTTTGCAGCTAATTAAGCTGGAAAAAGCCTGGGAATAAAGTTTGAAACAAAGGTTAATAAAGTTCTTTGCCTTGGAAGAAAAAAAAAAAAAAAAGGCCAGGTGCAGTAGCTCATGCCTGTAATCCCAGCACTTTGGGAGACCGAGATGGGTGGATCACCTGAGGTCAGGAGTTCAAGATCAGCCTGATCAACATAGTGAAACCCTGTCTCTAATAAAAATACAAAAATTGGTCGGGCGTAGTCTCAGCTACTTGGGAGGCTGAGATAGGATAATTCCTTGAACCTAGGAGGTGGAGGTTGCGGTGAGCCGAGATTGTGCCACTGCACTCCAGCCTGGGCAATAAGAGCAAAACTCTGCCTCAAAAATAAAATAAAATAAAATAAAATAAAATAAAATAAAATAAAATAA
>NC_045438.1:161574487-161616202 GCF_002776525.5 Piliocolobus tephrosceles
AAAATAAAATAAAATAAAATAAAATAAAATAAAATAAAATAAAATAAAATAAATCCCTGTCTTCATGGAATATACATTCCAGTGAGTCCAGTGAGAAGATGAACAAATGGAGGACCAACCCAGTCAAGTGACATTCCTAGTGTCATACCAGAACAGAGTCATGCTTTGGATCCCATGTTCTGTGACTTCGTCTTCACCACGCTTCCTCCACGCACGTAGCAGCTCGATGAGTGGGGTAGGTAGGAAATGGCACAAAATACCACAAATGACACAGAACGCAGTGTGTGTCTAAGAATGTATACATGTTTTAGTAAAAGGACTTTAGAGTTAGGAAAGATTCACTTTAGCTGAGTGTTGGAGAACTTCATGGAAGGATTATCATTGGACCTGCATAGGCTGGAAAGGGGGCCCAGCAGTGGGAGGGAAAGGGTCAGAAGGGCAAGGAGGAGCTTGTCTGAAGCACGTGGTGTGCATGGGGAGAGGTGTGGGAGAGGGCTGGGACCTTTGGTTGGAGCTGGTTTGTGCAGGCGGAGGACTTTCTATTTGATTTCACAATCGTTGCAAAGCCCTTACAGACTTAAACAAGGAAATACTTTATTCAACAACATTTTAGAGGGATTAATGTGACAGTGGTGTGATGGAAAAGAGATCTTGAAGGTCAAGAGACCATTTTAGGGAGCTATGAAAAGAGCCAGGACGTAGCCTAGTGTTTCTAAGACATTTGGATTTCATGGACAAGCCAAGTTTCCCCTCAAAACTGAAAGAGATTGACCTAGATGTCCCAATATTCTATTTTGCCAAATAAGGGCACAGACAACAACAACAATAAAAACAACCACCTAGTCCCACTCTCGCTTTGTAAATAAAAGGACCTGCTAGCTTCCCTAAGCAGGAAAGATGTTGTTGCTGTGTAGACAGTATTTCCCAAAAAGGACATCTGGGACCTTATATTAACATATCATTTCTCCGCCCAACACACACATGCACACACTCACATACATACATGCTTGTTTTTCTCATTTCATAACAAAAAGGCAAGAACTTGGTTCTGGACATGCCACTGGTCCTTCATCCAGCATCCAGGAAGCACTGCAGTAGACTATGAAGGGGTACCCCGAACAGCCCGTCTGGAATGCACCTTCCCAGCAGCTGCTGCTGAAAGGCCACACCCAGGAATCGACGTTAATACCATGATTCTGCCTGGTATTACAGCATTAAAACTGGGCTCCTGGTGAGGCCAGTGCAATCCATTGGCTGGCCAGTGTCCAATGAACCTCTCCTTTCTGAATCTGAGCAAGTGACCAAGGCTGTATTTAGACTGGAGAACAGTTGTACTGGAAGGTCATGAGGGGTTGGGATAATCACTTGGGGAGATAAACAAGCTAGAAAAACAGGGGAACAGGCCAAATCTGCAGACAGAAGTCCAGGTGAGAAAGCACATGGCCCCAGAGGAGGCAAAAAACAAAAAAACAAAAAAACTGGAAGCATAGCTGCCTCAATTCCAGGTCTAATCTCGTTTCCTGTGAGGCCCCTTGTATTTCCATTGTGTGTCAGTGAGATGTGCCTCTGTCTTTCATAACCCCTTAGGTTGATTGGTTATTTCTTTCTTGCAACTAGAGGCTTGACTAGAATTGAATTCAAGACAAGCACAAAGATCATGATGCAAATGAAAGGGACACAGGGGAGAGAAACAGAAAATAAGTTAGTAAAATTTGGTAAGGAATTAAATAGGGTAAAAAAAAGCATCAAATGTGACTCCAAGGTCTTGACCCAGGGAAAGTAGGTGTGTCAGAAATAGAAAACAGGAAACCCAAGAGGAGTTGCTGGGGAGGGAGGGAGTTGTTGAGTTTGAGGTGCTGGGGGTGGGCAGATGGTTGGTGCAGAGGAGTTACCCAGATCTCAGGCAAGAGTGACTATAGCAGGAGAGTGTGAGACGAGAAGGGAGAGCGTGAGATGAGAAGTGAGAGCAAGTGGAATAAGACGGGCACAGGGACTTGGGTCTGGGCATCGGGTAACTCATCTGGGAGGGGAGGGATCTGGATGCTCCCAAGGAGTGGTGTTGAGATGGTAAAGGTGAACAGAGGCAAGAGAAACCAGAAAAAGGAGCCCGGAGAAGATGAAGGACTGAGGCCCTACTGGTTTCTGAGCCCCCAGCACGTGCTCAGCAGATGCCTGTGGAATGTATCTGAGGGAGAGAGCGTATACTTGATAAAGAGTTCAGATGGCATAAATTGTGGGATGCTAGAACAATTCTCTTACCTAGGGTCACGCCACTACATTTTTGTAATTCTGGCATGAAAATTAGAAATGGATGAGATGTAGGGTTTGAGGAAGGAGGAGCTGGGAAGAGAGAGTTAATGGATAACATCCAAGTACACGCCTGTAATCCTGGCACTTTAGGAGCCTGAGACAGGAGGATCCCTTGAGCCCAGGAGTTCGAGATTAGCCTGGACAACATAGTGAGACCCTGTCTCTACAGAAAATTGAAAACAAATTAATGGGGTGTGGTGGTGTGCACCTGTAGTCCCAGATATTCAGGAAGCTGAAGCAGGAGGATTGCTTGAGCATGGGAGGGTGAAGCTTCAGTGAGTGGTGATCACACCACCTCACTCCAGCCTGGGCAACAGGGTGAGACCCTGTCTCAAAAAAAAAAAAAAAAAAAAAGGAGAAACAGGAGAAAAGATCATTGCCCAAAATCCAAAATGAAACTTCCTGAATAATCGATGGATTTCAATCATTTCTATCTATTTTTCAATGGTCTGATGACTTTGTGTTGAAGGACATGCAGGGTTTACTTCAAAAGGAGATTCCTGGGCCCCTGGCTCCATTTCATGAATTAAAGTACTAGTGCTGAGGCCCAGAACCCGCCTATTAAACAAGCTCCCTACATCATGCGTGTGCCTACCAATATGTGGGAACTTGTCTCCATTATCCTGAGAGGGCTGACTGTATTCTTTCACATAATTTCCTCTGGAAACACTGAAGAGGCGTTCTTGTGCCCATCTGTTAGGAAGAAAATCAGCCATTTCAAAGCATGCTGCAAATCTGAAGCCTTCCAGGCACCACTGGTGAGATAAAGGATAGAATCCAGGTGGTATCTCCTCTCCTTCTAACTAGGCCAAAGATAGCAACTAGGAAGGTTTTTGCTCCCGCCCAGGAAGACTCACGGCTGGGTCTCACTTCTGCAGTGCTTGCTGGTATCATGGCAGGGAAGAGACCTGCCCCTCTCTTTCTAGCCTCTCAAGGAAGCCTCTCCACAAACCTTCTTTCAGAATCGTAAGAGCAAAGTGATTCCCATTCGTAGGACTCACAGTGTGACATCAGGTTTGTGGGCAGGGATCCATTTCCTCCGATCACGGTGTATGGCCTTCAGGCTGCAAATGTGCATGCCTGACTGCCTGAGCCCTTTCTTGGGATCAAAGTCATCTGGTTCCACCCACAGACATCACAGTTGCCCTTGCAAGAATATCCTGAGCTAGGCATGGAGGTGCATGCCTATAGTCCCAGCTACTCAGGGGGCTGAGGCAGGAGGATTGCTTGAGCCCAGGAATTCAAGTCCAGCCTGGGTAACATAGCGAGACCTCATCTCTAAAAATAATAATAATAAATAAATAGGCCGGGCGCAGTGGCTCAAGCCTGTAATCCCAGCACTTTGGGAGGCTGAGACGTGTGGATCACGAGGTCAGGAGATCGAGACCATCCTGGCTAACACGGTGAAACCCTCTTTCTACTAAAAAATACAAAAAACTAGCCGGGCGAGGTGGTGGGCGCCTGTAGTCCCAGCTACTGGGGAGGCTGAGGCAGGAGAATGGCGTAAACCCGGGAGGTGGAGCTTGCAGTGAGCTGAGATCCGCCCACTGCAGTCCAACCTGGGCGACACAGCGAGACTCCATCTCAAAAATAATAATAATAATAATAATAATAATAAATAAATAAATAAACAAAAAATAAGAATGCCCTCAGTTTAGGGTTGAGTTTTGACAAAAAGGCATCCACATCTCTCAGGCAATACAAGAGCAATGAAACTGACTTTGATGTCTCTGTTGATGGTGTACACATTGTATCATTAAAGATTGTTTGGGCTGCAACCAGCTGAAGATCCCATGACCCTTGACTTAGAGCACTAGGAAGGGCCCAGGGTGGGTTCTGTGGCTCTGTGATAACCCCAAGGGCCGGGTGCTTGCTACTCTACTATGTGAGCAACATCCTGCTTTCTAGTCAAAGATGACCACTGTGTTTCCTTGCACACCATGGAAACCCAAGCAGGAGACGAGGGAGTCTTGGCAAAGGGCTTCCTCCCGCTGAACCTCTCTCATCAGGGAGAGGGACCTTCCCTAGAGGCAGGCCCTGATCACATGGTGATTCCAGGGCCTATGACCACAAAAGGGCAGTCACTGCCATACATCCGGGTTCTGTTATTAATGAAAGGGGACTGGCCACTAGTAGGCCATAAAAATGCATCCCACATGGGGAATAGGTATTCATGAGTAAAGAATTCAAAGAACTTCATTTCCTCCCACCAGCGCATTGCACCCAGAGGAGAAGCATGTGTGGCCAGGGAGCAGCATGAAGGTGAAATCAGAACCTGTCCTTGGAGCGCTCCTGGAAGTACCAGGAGGGGTGCAGTCAGGACGGCCTGACTCTCTGACCCTGCGACTGAGCCACAGGGGTCTCTTCTATGAGTCACTGTGCTTCTTCAGTCTTGCCATCACTGTGTTCAGAAAGCCTCCCTGGGCCTTTGTGGTAAAGCCATTGGCAGAGTATCATAGTCTTTCCAATGTACCAGTCCCACAGGGACCAGCCCTGGCTCCTTGGTTCATCATCACACAAAAAAGGCTCCAGAGTGATGAGTGGAGGGAACAGGTATACAAGCCAGGAGAGGCTTCAGGGATGGGCCGTGGCTCTGAGAAGCTCCACATGCAAAACAGGGTTGTGATAGTCTAGGAGCCCAGCTGCAGGGAGGTGGGCAGCCAGGAGGTGGGCTGGGGCCATCAAGGGAGTGACTGACTGCAACAGCAGGCTCAAGGTGAAACCTTGAGAGGCAGATTCCAAGGTCCTTGGATTCTTGCCTGTTACAGCAAATAGAGGAGTGAGGCAGAAAAGTCCTCTAGGGCTGTCTTCTACTCTCTCCTTCAACAGATTTTCACTGAGCATTTGCCATGAGCCAGGCTCTGTTAGCTGTCAAGGTTTCAAGGGAAGGTAGAAAAGACAGAAGCAAACCAATGGTAAAGATATCCATTGTCTTTAATGACTCTCATACTCTCTCCCTCTCTTTTTCATTCTGTGCATCCCTTTGTCATTATCTAAGGCTCGTTTTGTGCCAAATGCTTTTATACATCATCTCATTCAAATCTCTCTGAGGTTGGAAATGCTATTTTTGTTTTAGAGCTGTAAAAACTAAGGCCAGAGAGGGAAAGTGAGTGACCCAGGGCCCCACAGCTAGCGAGATTCAAATCCACGGGGTCTAGCTTAGTGACAAAGCTAGCACATTTCTTCCCCTCCTTGTGCCTGCTGAGGTTTTTTGTTTTGTTTCCTTTTTTTGGGCTTTTAACATTTTACAATATTTTGCTATTTTTTCCTAATCAGGCAATATACATAAATATTTAACTAGTTTAAGATTTATGAAAACAGCATTTTCTTGCCCACCTTCTCCCGACTCTTCCTGCTCCCCGGAGGCAACCACTTGCAAATGTTAGCCGGTTCAATTCTACATGTAATAGGAGAATGCCAATTTTTATTGATGTGTTGATTTGAGATATTTGGCAACTTCCAGTGATGAAGTTTTGTCTCTCTCTACTGGACACCATCTGCCTCTTCCAGATGCATTCTTCTCACCCTGGGCATTCCACCAAGAGGCTGACCTGTATGAACGCAGTGGACTGGCTGCCTGATCACTGGCTTCGGGGTTGGGTGTGGTTCACGAGAGGCATTGGCAGGAGACTGGATTGGAGGGGGATGCAGGGGCCAGAGCGTTTACTCTCCTAGGTAAGCCCCTTCCTCCTCTTCTGGCAGGCAGTACTCTCCATATAGCTGCTCCCTTAGGTTCTAGAAATTGCTCCCCCTTGACCTTGAGCTCTCATGCCTAGAGGTGGCACTGACTGCCTGCTACTGTCAGTGCTAGGTACTGCACTCTTTGCTTTCCTAAACCCTTTTCACACTTTTAAGAATAGTCTCTTCATTGCAATTCGATACCACTTACCCTTACACCAGCCCCATACACCATACACTCCCCTTCCGGTATCCTCTCAATATAATTATATCTTATTTGTTGACATCATTAGTTGGACTGTATTTACATTATTAAACTATATAAATATTGCTGACTACGTAGCCAAGTAGAGAGTTATCAGTCGTGATTACATTTCTTTTTCTACACTAATTTTTGTTTTTCCTGCATTTAACTGCCTACTTTAGAAAAAGACTTAGTTTTCAATATATTGGTCTTTAATTCTTTCCACACACACCATCAGATATGTTAAATGCATTGACGTGTTGTTTTCCTGTTTCAAACGTTGTAAATTCTCTGTATCTTTTTCTTTGGGTGGGGGGCAAGTGTGAAGTAAACCAGCCTCCAGAATAAATAGAACTCAATGTTATGGATCCTGAAATTAAAATCTTAACAAATTAACAAAGTGATGGAAACAGGAAGTTTAGCTCCCAAGGATTCTTTATTGGTCTTAAAGGTTTTACTCCCTTTGGCAAATATTGTGACCATTTTATAGATGCTACTTATTCTGCTAGACAAATACTATGACCTCTTTCAAAGTGTATTATCATTCCCCTTTTAAATAGCACATTTGAAGTGTGCTGACTTTTAGTTCTAGGGTCTGCCTTCCCCTTACCTGCTGAGTGTCACAGGATCTCTTCTCTCCTTGATTATCTCAAGGAGATAAGTCAACTTTTGGATATACTTGTTCATAAAAGAAAGTCAGTCACTTTTATTTGTTAAAGAATTGAAGTATGGGCTGGGCGTGGTGGCTCACGCCTGTAATCCCAGCACTTTGGGAGGCCAAGGTGGGCGGATCACCTGAGGTCTAGAGTTGAAGACCAGCCTGACCAACATGGAGAAACCCTGTCTCTACTAAAAATGCAAAATTAGCCAGGTGTGGTCACACATGCCTGTAATCCCAGCTACTGGGGAGGCTGAGGCAGGAGAATCGCTTGAACCTGGGAGGTGGAGGTTGCGGTGAGCCGAGATTGCCCCATGCCCTCCAGCCTGGGCAACAAGAACAAAACTCTGTCTTAAAATAATAATAATAATAATAAAAATTGAAGTGTAGTAGACCTCAATCTCTGGCTTCCTGTAATGTAGACCTTATCAACATAAGGTCTCTATTAAAAATTTCTGAAATTGTAGTCTCATTTTTCACAAACCTTTCCTGGAGACCTTCCCTGGAGCCCCCTCTTAGTCAGCTACGTGCTAGACCTTTCTTTCTCGGCTATTTCCCCTTTCCCTCTCCTGTGCCGGATGTCCTGTTTCCTGGATTTCATACCCTCGTATTTCTTGATTTACTCCTTTGTTTTGCTGGAGCAGATCTTCTAGCAGCTTCGTAAGAAAGCGTGCATGGAAGGTAATTTTTCTTGAGTTCCTACATGTCTAAAAATGTATATGTCCTACTATTCACTTTAATTGTAACTGGACAAGTTTAAAATTTCAGACTATAAATGATCTTCCCTCAAATTTGTGAAACATTGCTCCATTGTCTTCTGGTAGTAGGTGTTGCTGGAGAGAAATCTGAAGTCATTTGATCCCCTTTTTTTTGGTTTGCTATGTGTTCCCTTTAGAATTCTCTTTTTAACCCTGGTATTTTGAAATTTCATGGCGCAGGACTTTGGTGTGTATTTTTAAAAAATTATTATTTTAGTGGTGTTTTTCAATTTGAGAATCTTAGCTTTTAGTTATAGAAACTCAGTTATAGGAACTTTTCTTTATATAGAATTTCCTTCCTTCCAATTTATATATTGCCTTGGGAATTCCTGCTATTCCATTTGAAACTTGTGGATTGAGCTTTTAAGTCTGTTCTTTCATCTCTCTTATTTCTTTTTTTCCTCTGGTTTTGTTTTCTGGGAGATTTCTTTGACTTATCTTTCAATTGTTTGTTAGAATTTTAATGACCAAATTTCTTGTTTTCTGGTTGTTTTACATTAAAAGCATTTTATTCTGGTTCTATATATTCAACATCATCTCTCTCTTTCTAAGGAGAGTAACCTGGCTTATTTTTGTTTTAGAAGTTTTCTTCTCTTTCCTGCATTGTCTCTGTTTCTCCTGGGTTCTCATTTTTGTTGTGTCTGTTTTGGTTTTTAAATCTTGAAGTCTTACTTTGCCTGCCTAGAGACCTTAGCTGCTTGGAAGCTCTGTGTTTTCAAGGTTGGACTTTTAACTGGTGGGCATCAAAGTAGGGTAAGTGGTGAGCTGGACATTTTTGTGGGGACTCCCATATTCCAATATCTAAAGGCTTCCTTTTTTATTTTTATTTTTTCTGGGACCAGTTAGTCTATCCAGGAAACAAATGTCTGTATCTATACCCTGGTTGGTAAAATGCTAGCCATGAGTGGGGCAGGGAGAGGTGATGAAGTGGGGATCCCTGCGTGTCTCAGTCTCCACAGTGCAAACTTACCCCTATCACCCGTCCCTTCAATTTTACTGACCCCTACTTTACACTGTGTCTGATGACCCAAAGTCTAGAGAATTTCAGGTTAATTTCTCTTAGAGTGTAATTGCCAGTCCCTGGCTCGGGTCGGGTAGAAGTGAAGTAGTATGTATGGGCTGGAGGGTAGTTGCTGTGGTCAAAGGAAGAAAAGGGCACAGGGAGATCCAACTAGACCATGTTCTGACTTTCACTCTGCTCCCACTCAAGCCTTGCACCTGTCTTTTAAGGCATCTAGTGCCTTAGCTTATGCTCTCGGAGTCCTGGAAGAGGACTGGCCTCTTCTTACACCCTCTTCTCCCCGTTCCCCTTGGGGGGTACCCTAGCTCACAACTTACTCCTAAATCTGTACCGTTTCTTTATCTGCTTTCCATCTTCCAAAATAATAATAATAATAACAATAATAATAAACACCTGTTGAAATCTCTCCTTTGCTAAAGTCTCTTCATCTGATGTCTTTTAACTCCTCTCCTGCCTCTGGAGGTCAATCTGCTACATTTAGTTAGAAGTCCTAAAGGCCATGCTTTGAGCCATTAGGTAATCCTGCTTTCTGCAAGACAACTTCAGTATCTGAGAGGTTTTTCCTCCAGTAGTAATAACAAAGTCATTTCCATCTTTCTGTTTACCACAGCCAGTGGCAAAGACTCTCCTTGGCCAAGGCTTAGTCAGGCTCCTCTGAGCTCTCTTATCGACTAGGCCTTGACCTTGGTCTTCGTCATCGCCGAGCCTGCACTGCCCAGTCTTGGCAAGAATCCTGCTAAGTCAGTTTAGCAAGAATCCCTCACCCTTGATATATGATCACCCTTAATATGTGATCAGGTTCTTTATGTACCACATTTTCTTTTCTCACTGCACTTTCACACTTTCATTTCTAACATCCCTCACTTTTGATGTATGTATCCTTGGCCTGCCTTTAGCAAGAATTCTGTTGGGTCAGTTTTGCAAGAATCTCTGTACCCTTGATGTGTCCTCTTGGTAATTTTTCATCCGATCATCCCCACCTTGTTTCTTGGCCCCAGCAGTCTTTGTTGTATTTGGAGTTGAGCCCAATCTCTCTCCCTTATTGCACTGTCCCTTTGCAATAGTCCTTTAAAAAAACAATTTTTTTTTTTTTTTTTTTTGGTAGAGACAGAGTCTCCCTGTGTTGCCCAGGCTAGTCTCAAACTCCTGGCCTCCTAGGTGTTCCTCCTGCCTTGACCCTCCAAAGCGCTGGGATTATAGGTTTGAGCCACCCCGTCCTGCAGTAATCTTGGATGAAGCCTTCCCTACCCTTATAACAAGTGTCAGAATAATATTACCACTGGCATTTGGGAAACAGTGACGAAGCAGTGCAAGCAGGGACTGCATGAGAATGGGAAAGCTAGGCTTTGCCTCAGGAGCCCTTTGCTTGACCTCATTAGACAGCTGCACAGGAGGTAATTTTCTAGGGCATGTTTTTTCAAACTGTGAGCTGTAACTATTTACTAAGTCACATCAACATCTTAAAATGAAATAGAATAGAGTTAGAAAATACCATCCTATATTGCCTGTAATTAGGGGAAGTATTGACTCATAAAACTTTTGTTTCAGCTTATGTGTCTGTGTACGGTCAAGGTGTAAAGATATATTTTACCATGTAAACTGGTAAAATAAAATAAAATGATAAAATAAAAGTATAGAAGCCACTGGTCTAGCAAGTGGATTTTGACTTTTGGGTTTTTTTGTTTGTTTATTTGTGTTTTGTTTTATTTGTTTGTTTGTTTTCTGAAGAATAGCTTTACCAGTCAGGCTGATACTATTGTCTCTATTTTAGAGGGGATGGATTTGGTTAGGTAAATTCTCACCACTGAGTGCTGATATCTCAATTTCTTAGTCTCTATTTTACCATAACCTTGTTAACTTCTCCTTTGGTTAAAGCATTTTCTTAACTTTATTTTGCTTAAGAAAGCCAGGACACATAAGATTCAAGCTTCATTTCTAAAGTGAATGAACAGATATGTGCTTGTCAGTATTAGACTAACAAACAGATCAAAATTCACAGGCAAAACAACCCGTGCATGTCTGGATGGGGTAAAATGAAGCCCTTGTGAATCATTTACATTTTAAGTGATTAGTTCTTGGGAACCTAAGAAAGGAGTATGGGATTCTTACCTCATGGTGGTTGGTAGGAATTGTGTGAAGCATTTGTGGCAAGACTGAAAGCTTAGACTCACAGTATAAGTAAAGCTCATTCTATAGACAGTTCTACAAAAAAACGAGAAGGATACCATAGACCGCTGGAAGGCTCATATGATGAGCATGTCAGCCCACTTCTGCTCTGCCTTCTATTTAAACTGGCCCACACCCCAGACCCTTCACCATTTTGGCTTTTGTAGGAAGAGAACTCAACCACCAAATACCCTGTAGCCTTGGGAAGGCATACACATGAGAAGCGGGTTCCTCTACGCTCAGGCGAACCCCACCTTCAAGGTGGCAAACCTTGGGGACCTTCTGGAAACGCAGAGGCAGATAGGGCTTCATGCTTGGTGAAGAGATGAGCATTCACTATTAGCTTGATTCTCTATGAAAGGTCAAAAATGGTTGATCTTGCTACTGAATGAGAGACATCAATTTTCTTGAGATTTCACAATCTTTTGTGCCACTTTTGTGTAATGACAATTAGTCATTCGGTGAGTTTACTTAGATAAAGAATCAGATTTTGAAGCAAGCTTGTTTCCTCTGTGAGCAAAAAAAAAAAGGCATGTTAAGCCTGCACGTATAGCCTAAAATACTTTATTTCTACAAATAAATAAATAAACTGAGCAAATACAAAAATACAATACATGGAACATAAAAATTCCAGTAACAATTGGACCAGGTCACCCCTAGTGTGAATGTCAACATTCTTTTTCAAATTGTTATTTAATTATTTGTTATTCTATATTTTATTTATTTGACAGCCAAAGCTTCCCTCTCAGAGGAGGACTTTCCTTTGCCTTTGTCCAGAGCTCTTCAGGAGAAGCAGAGGAAATGCTCAGAGATGAGCTGGGATTGCCTGGGGGGCACATGGAGATAGTGATGCCCGTCATCATCGTAATGGTTAGGGTTGGCTCTCAGGCACCGTGCTGAACACTTTGCCTGGATTCTTTCATTTAATTGACCCGGTGTGAGATAGGTGTACTGATTGTCCCCGTTTTGCCAGTGAAGACACTTAGGTAGAGTGAGGTTAAACCACTTGCCTAGTTCAGTGTCAGGACTGAATCTCAGCAGCCTGACCCCAGGGCCTTGACACTTGCCAAGGTTGCAGTGTTGTCTGCTCCTGGAAGTTCTCACTGACCAGTTTGCAAAGTGGGATTGCTTTTTCTTTTTATTTATTTATTTATTATTATTATTTTTGGTATGGAGTTTCGCTCTTGTTGCCCAGGTTGGAGTGCAATTGCGTGATCTCGGCTCACCGCAACCTTTGCCTCCCAGGTACCAGTGATTCTCCTGCCTCACCCTCCCTAGTAGCTGGGATTACAGGCATGTGCCACCATGCCTGGCTAATTTTGTACTTTCAGTAGAGATGAGGTTTCTCCATGTTGGTCAGGCAGGTCTCTAACTCCCGACCTCAGGTGATCTGCCCGCCTTGGCTTCCCAAAGTGTTGGAATTACAGGCTTGAGCCACTGTGCCCGGCCACTTTTTCTGTTCTTTTCTTTCTTTCTTTCTTTCTTTTCTTTTTTTTTTTTTTTTTTGGACAGAGTCTCACTCTGTCACCCAGGCTGGAGTGCACTGGCGCGATCTTGGCTCACTGCTGCCTCCACCTCCTGAGTTCAAGTGACTCTCATGCCTCAGCCTCCCGAGTAACTGGGATTACAGGTGTGCATCATCACTCCTGGCTAATTTTCATATTTTTAGTAGAGACAGGATTTCATCATGTTGGCCAGGCTAGTCTCAAACTCCAGACCTCAAGTGAGCCAGTACGAACAAGAGAAGATGCAAAGACTCTTTTCATTATTATTATTATTCAATGTTCGCAGTAAGCAGACAAGTTAAAGGCAGAAAGAGAAGAAAAAAAAAGATTTAGATAAAGCAGTAATTATTTAAAGCTCAAGTTTAGAAAGCTACCATATAGTATGTGAGTTTTTTTTTATTTCTTTAGATCTTTAAATGACTTGCAATTTCTATCCTGTAATATAGTTTGAGTATTTCATCCTTTACAATAACATTTATAATTCTCATAGTAGTTGCAAGTGGGCCCTTTTGTCCTCTTTCCCTTGTCTGAATATCTTGCTAGGTTGACCTGCACAGTTTTGTACCTGCCACGTCTCTTCTAATGACAAGGATGGTGCTGGGGACAGAACTAACTGAAAACTATGAAATGATGGCCAACATCACTGCCTTTGTGGTGGCTCCATTCTGACCCTTCTCGGGCTGGTCTTTTCTACTTATTTTTACTATGTCTTCAATGGACAGTCCTTTAATTTGGATGCTCCTGTGTTTGGTGGTCCAAGGTACTAATGTGACTGCTCCTCAGGTAGACCCTCTTGTGGATTCAGAAGCAAAGAAGAAAGGTTCTTCTCTATGGCAAAGGTGTTTCAAGGTGAGCTGGAAGGAAATCCATTTGTCAATTTGGGCTTAGGATCGTGGACCTTAAGCTTCAGTGGAATAAAAGGGGCTCTTTTATTTAAGCAGTTCTGTTTCAGCAGCCAGGACGGGAACTCTATGTCCCCTTGTTTAACAGTCACATGTCAGATATTGCAAGAGATGACACAGGTTTGGTGTTTTGTTTGTTTGTTTAATGATAAAAGAGAAGAGCAAAAGAGAATATGGTTGAAAGGACGGGAATAGAACTTTCAAACAGAATTTTTCAAAACCCTAACACAAAGAATGGTATTCCAAATCTGCACACTCTAAAAGAGAGAATAATGCCATTCTTCTTCATTATTAGAAATAATATTATTATGTCTGTTAGGAAAAAAACACACACACACAATTTTAATGTGCATTAGAAGCGTCGGGCTGATTTTTTCCCCTCTGGATTTTATTATTTTTATTTTTATTTTTTTTTGAGACGGAGTCTTGCTCTGTCGCCCAGACTGGAGTGCAGTGGCGTGATCTCTGCTCACTGCAAGCTCCACCTCCCGGGTTCACGCCATTCTGCCTCAGCCTCCGGAGTAGTTGGGACTACAGGCGCCCGCCACCTCGCCCGGCTAATTTTTTGTATTTTTTAGTAGAGACGGGGTTTCACCGTGTTAGCCAGGATGGTCTCGATCTCCTGACCTCGTGATCTGCCCGTCTCGGCCTCCAAAAGTGCTGGGATTACAGGCTTGAGCCACCGCGCCGGGCCGATTTTATTTTTAAAGTCAGAATTGGTTTCCTGCCCTTCAAGCGCTCCACTGCTGATACCGATAGTGAGGTTGTATAATTGGCAATAAATTTCTTACATGAAGAGCTTCTGGCCAGGTCCTTTTGAATGCTTAGAATGCTTTGCTTAGTTGGGCTTTTCTGTCCCTGTAAAGTTAATCTCCCGCAAATTTGTGTCCACTTCTGCAGGAGGGAATTGGAAGGCTGAGGAGAAATTTGTTGGTGATGAAGTAGCACAAGACAAGGCACAAAAGATGAGGTGGGGGAGTCCAGGAGGCTGGGAGGCAGGCATAGGGTAAAACTGTTGAAAAGAGACACTATAGTTCTTTATTTAAAAAAAAAAAAAAAAAAAAAGCATCTGAAGAATTTGCCAATTCAGCATTTATCTAGCATTTGCTTCTCTGGGGCAGTGATTCCAAATTCCCAGCCTGTCAGGAGCTGGGGCACCCTTTGCAACTGTTTGCTTGATAATAGGATTCTCTTTTCTCCCTCTTCTTAGAAATAATGCATCCTTTAAAATAAAACTAAAGTGAATTTAAATTTTCATCTTTTTGAAACACGTAGTTTAAAAATACAAGGTTTGAAAAAAACTCCCCCTGAAATAATTCTAGTCCTTTCTAGGGAGTCGTGAAACTGTAGCTTGTGGAGAGTAGCCTGCTTCAGGCTTTCATAATGACCTGGTGACTCAGCACTGGCAGACTTCCCAGGAGTCAGTTCCCACCGTGGGGAATAATTTTCCATTCCTGGGGGAGTCCCTCAGGAGACACCTCCTCTGCTTCTTCAAGTCAGAGAAGTGTTCTGCCCTGCCCTCCCCCAGCCTCCTGCCAGGTTCCTGCTGCCAGCCTCATGCTGTGCTGTGTATTATAGAATTTCTAGACCTACTGCCCCTGCTTAATTGTCAACTCTTTGCCAGAGAGTTTGTGCTTGCCCCTTATGTGTATTGGAGTAAACTTTAATTTCTATTTTGGAGACTAGGGCTCTTGATTGTCATAAGTCTAATCAGAATGCCACAGAATCAGGCTGAGCACAATGGCTCACGCCTGTAATCCCAATAATTTGGGAGGCCGAGGCAGGCGGATCATCTGAGGTCAGGAGTTCAAGACCAGCCTGGCCAATATGGCGAGACCTTGTCTCTACTAAAAATACACAAATTAGCCGGGCATAGTGGTGTGCACCTGTAGTCCCAGCTACTCTGGAGGCTGAGGCAGGAGAATCGCTTGAACCCGGGAGGCCGAGGTTGCAGTGAGCCAAGACTGAGCCACTGCACTCCAGCCTGGGCCATAGAGAACAAAGTCTTGAGTGTTGGGATGTCTTTTAAAAGACATGTGTTTCGAGATAAACTGAAGTGGTTTAAATATATGAGCCAATAACAAATCTTCACATTCTGCACATGTATCCCAGAACTTAAAGTAAAATAAATAAATAATAAATAAATAAATAAGTCTATGGGAAATACTTTTTGATGCAGGCATTCACCAGATTCTTCATAGAGACAGACGTAATGTCCTAAAATCTGAAAGAAAACCATTTACCTAAGACAACATATAGGTTGAACTGGTCAGCAAAGTGACCACTTGTGTCTTTCAAAGAAACTTGTTTCTGAACAGTGGAGCAAGTACTGCTTTGAAAGAAGCAATGATTTGGACCTGAGAGTTCTGGATGAATGCCTATTGTTGGGTGTGGTGAATAAACGAGCCCTGTACAAAGAGGTCCAGGTGCCCGAGCGGGCACAGCGTCTTTCTTGTTGCATGTAAATCTGCTGTCCAAATACCCTATCTGGGGTGCGGCTGTACACATCCTCCTGATTTGTTAGCTCTCTTAGCTAAGGTCAGAGATTAAGTTCAGAACAAAATTTAGATACCTGGACTCACTGAAATGCATTTCTTTTTTTGCTAATGTGGCAGGCCTGTGCAGAAGACCTTCTTTGGTCATTGCTTCAGGCCAGCATTTCCTTAAAGGGCTCATGACTCTGGAGAAGTTGAATATAAATAGGGAAAGGCCTCAGCAAAGCTTTCAGAATTGTCTTCCCTGTTTCCAGCTTTCTATTCCTTGTTCTCTGTGTCTTCCCTCAACCCTCCTTTCTCTTCTTCCCAGTCATCCATTAGGCATTTTACAAGTGATGGGCTGTTCATATAACGATTGCTATCCTAAAGGATCATCCATGGGGCCAAGCCATTGGGTGGACGGTTGAGGCACAGGGGACCCACATGTGCCAATCTCTCCAGAGTTGTTTGCTAATTGCATGGGATAAAAGCACCTTCATGATGGAGAGATCTGGTGGTCAACACTTGGCTGAAATGGTCAAACTTGATAGCACCCATCGTGACACTACCCAACTCTGTGGGCCTCCTGATGGGCTGCAGCATAAAGCACACAGTCTCACTCAGGGTGTGCTCTTGGCCAAACATTCATTCTGAATCTCATCAAGCCTCTAGACCCATCCTTCAAGTTACTGGAGATACGGGGGCAGGCTAAGGACAAGCTACACAGTAGGATGAGGAAGCAACCTGATACATCAAGAATAGGGGAAATTTTACAAGAAGACTGTCCTGGACTCAACATCATGATTAAAAAGTGTGTGTGTTAGGGGAGTGGTTGGGGGGACCGTTCTAGAGGAAAAGATTAAAGGAGTCTAAAGAGACATTAAGTATCCCTCTACCGGTGGGATTTTGTCTCACAGAAAGTTCTCCGCTCCCAGACATGGGTCCCTCGGCTTCCTGCCTTGGAAGCGCAGCAGCAGACATCTTGGGAAGGTGAAGAGCTTCCTTAAGGATGTCCTGTCCAAGTCAGTCCACCTCACAGCCTTCCTGGGATACAAGGCTGGGATGATCCAGATCGTGCAGGAAGTCCACAAGCCAGGATCCAAGGTGAACAAGAAGGAGGTGGTGGAGGCTGTGACCATTGTGGAGACGCCACCCATGGTGGTTGTGGGTATTGTGAGCTACGTGGAAACCCCTTGTGGCACACACTGGGCAGAAAGGCTACCATCACTGCACTGAGATCAGCAAGAACATCTATAAGATTGGCCAGGGCTACCTTATCAAGGACGGCAAGCTGATCAAGAACAATGCCTCCACTGACTATGACCTGTCTGACAAGAGCATCAACCCTCTGGGTGGCTTTGTCCACTATGGTGAAGTGACCAATGACTTTGTCATGCTGAAAACCTGTGTGGTGGGAACCAAGAAGCGGGTGCTCACCCTCCGCAAGTCCTTGCTGGTGGAGACAAAGCAGCGAGTTCTGGAGAAGACTGACCTTAAGTTCATTGACACCACCTCCAAGTTTGGCCATGGCCACTTCCAGACCATGGAGGAGAAGAAAGCATTCATAGGACCACTCAAGAAACACCAAATTGCAAAGAAAGAAGGAGCTTAATGCCAGGAACAGATTTTGCAGCTGGTGGGGTCTCAATAAAAGTTACTTTCCACTGGAAAAAAAAAAAGACATAAGAATCAAATGAAGAATATTTACCTGAGATCCTTGGTCAAAACAACAACCACCAATAAGGTGGTAAGGAACAGGAAAAAAAAAACCATCTAAGAGAGACATTTAGGGAACAGTTGAGGAAATTGGAATACGCACTAGATATTAGGTAAGAGTAAGGAATTACTGTCGGGAATTTCTGAGTTGCGATCATTGCATTGCGGCTTTTTAGAAGAATATCTGTTTGTTTTTTTTTTAATTTTTGTATTTTTAGTAGAGACAGGGATTCACCATGTTGGCCAGTCTGGTCTTGAGCTCCTGACCTCAAGTAATCCACTAGCCTCGGCCTCCCATATATCTTTTAGGATTACAGAATTCACATTCAGTTCCAAGGATGAAGTAACAAACACTAAACTGGCAAGTCCAATGTATAAGAAACAGAACTCACTAACATGCCTGAATGTCCACCCACAGTAGCCAAGCAGACCTTCTGGCAGTTGGGCAAATCCTGAGGAATCTTGTGAAGCAGGTCAAGGGGTTGCCTATCTTCTGGGGTTGGGGACTAGGAAAGGCCAACTGGACAGTCTTTTCGTCCAAGTTGCTGTTTAGTGAGGTTTTGGTGTCTAGTTTGTTTTTTCCATTTTTTGTTGTTGTGTAGTTCTCACCTCACATCAGAGACCCCAGCTCTTCTGCTGTTATCCCAATAGCCTTTGTAATGCGATTACATGGGCAGCTTCTAACTTGCTCAGTCATGGGGGAGTAGAAATACATGATTGGAACTTCAGGGTAAAGGTGACAGGGTGAACCCACACATCTATAAGACTTTCCCCACGTTTTAGTAAATGAAAATAAAACATGACCCACCAGAAAGTATAAGAGAGAGAAAATGAAAAGAGGTCACCTAAAAGGAACAGTATTTAGAAAAGCTTTTCATTGATACTATTGGAAGGTAGGGGATAATCAAGCAATGCTTTGCAATATCTAAAGGAAAACTAATTCCATCCTAGAACTCTGTGCTCAAATTGTTACTTGAGTGCATGGGAGAATAATAGACATTTCCTAGATATGTAAGGTTCAAAACATTTACCTCTCATGTTATTCAAGAAGCTATTGGAGGATTGGCTTCTCCAAAACAAGGAAATAAGAAAGAAGGATGCAGAGAATGCTAGAAAAGGGGGAATTAATACATGGAATAGGTGGAAGGATCTTTCAGACATCTTGGGAGGACTGCTTCACCCTGGGCAGAGAGGGCACTCATTCCTGATCTAAATCATCAGAAACCTCCAGAAGAGTCCCACATGGCCCAATAACCTGAAAATATTGAGAGGCTTAATAAGCGGTTGAGAATTTGGGATTGAATGAGTGGAAGGTACAGAAAAAACTAACTAAGCAAAAGAAAGAGAATGATTATTAACTTCTAGAAAAACAGTTTTTAGGAAAGAAAAAGTCCTCATAGTATACTATGTGGCTCAGTTGTGAATGGCATCTTCACAGTCATGGTAATGTAAGCAGTGGATAGCGATCCAATTAAACTTAATAACAGAAAATATTGGTGAGGTAGGAGATCAGCAGGACTTGTTTTCTGAGCACTCGTTCCAATCCTGCTGATCAAACAGGATCTGGTCAAAATAGGATGCTTAAAGAGACTGAACAAAACCAGCTAAGACCAAGATGGCAGCAAAAGTCACCTCAAGTTGCCCTCACTGCTCATTATATGCTAATTATAATGCATTACATGCTAAAAGACACTCCCACTAGCACTATGACAGTTTATAAATGCAATGGAAATGCCCAGAAGTTACTTTATATGGTTTAAAAGGGGAGGAACTCTTGGTTCCAGGAGCTCCTCACTCCTTCTCTAGAAAATTTGTGAATACCCCATCCCTTATTTAGGATATAATTAAGGCATAGTTATAAATACAGCTAACCAGCAATCCACTAGTGCTACTCTGCCTATAGGGCAGCCCTGCTCTGTTTATGAAGCAGTCATTTTCCTGTACTCTGTTGCTCTAATAAACTTGCTTTGATTTCACTTTATTTTGTTGACTCACTCTTGAATTTTTTCCCTATGTGAAGCCAAGAACCCATCTGGGCTGAGCCCTAATTTTGGTGTTCACCTGTGTCGTTGGTGGTAGGATGGGAAGAAATGGAAGTTATGTATATGAGTGTATGTTGAGGATGTAGTATGAAAGAGACCCAAAGGGCCATCTTCCAGAGTTGGAAGTCCATAGCAAATGTCTAAAGCTTAAAAAGATCAAGAAATTACAATATAAGCACATTATTTACAGAAATGGAGATACGTACTCAAAGCCTTCACTAAAAGAGTTGGCTGTTGTTGCTCCACATAGTGGTTAATGAGAGGTAGGGGAGAGCCTGCCTTCTTTTTTGTAATAGGGTTAAAAACTGCACAGAACAGGAGCCCATTCTCTGTAACATTTTGTCTATGACATTCTTGAAGAATTCTTCTGACCTCATCACTATAGGACTTCATGCTCTGGGCCAGAAGTCACAAAGTGGTGCCATAGTAGTGGGTTTTTGTATGACTCCCACAGTTTTATATTTTTAATAAGAATATTTGAATTTATTGACAATAATTACAAATCAGGAGATTTAAAGTAAAATACCAGATTTCTAGTTTCCCTTGAAAGAAATCAGAAGATTCAGCAAAACAAATGCCTGCCCAACAAAAACAGCTGACTGACACTGAGACAGAGCTGTGCCCCTCAAGCAGCCAAAGGCCCTACCTGGTACTCACTTGCTCCCCACCTTCCCCCACTGGCGTTTTTGGTTACCTGCCTGGCCTCTGTAGGCATTTGCATACAGGTGTCAAAATACTGCTTTTCCTACTTCACCTTTTGGAAGCACTGTAAGGGATTTTTTTCTGTTTTCCTCCCCATTAGTTTTCTATTCCTTCTTAAGACAAATATTATGCAATCTGTTAGGGATAGTGTAGCAGACAGAGTTCAGTCGATGCAGTGAGAAAGAACCAGTTACGAATCCAGATTCTACAAGTTCCGTGACTGTGAGCAAGCCACTGGATTTCACTGTACCTCAGTTTCCTTTTGAGTTGAATGGGTCAGATAATTGTTGTTGCAAGGGTGAAGCATGATAATTTTCATGAAACTGATTGCCCACTACATTGTTAAAAGCCACAACACCTAAAGCAAATTATTAAATAGATAATATATTTGATTAAATATCTTCAGGCAGATGGAGGTATTCCCTAACGTTTTTTCATCTCTAAGAGACAAGACAAGATTCTGATCATCTAAGTGTCTTGGTCCATGGCTGTTCAATGCTGTGAGTGGGCATAGTCTAATTGTTTTAAGTAAGTTGATTTATTGGGGAAAAGAGAATGCTGAAGTTTAAAGTTTCAAGCCTAGAACCCATGGATCCTTTAGTTAATCAATTTCCACAGATATTTACCAAGGGTCTGCTATGTTCAGACTTTGATGGGCTTTAAGTAAGGTACATGTTGTTGTTATTGTTGTTGTTGTTGTTGTTGTTTGAGACGGAGTTTCACTCTTGTTGCCCAGGTTGGAATGCAGTGGCATGATTTTGGCTCACCGCAACCTCTGCCTTCCGGGTTCAAGCAATTCTGCCTCAGCCTCCCGAGTAGCTGCGATTACAGGCATGTGCCACCACACCCGACAAAATTAGTATTTTTAATAGAAACGAGGTTTCTCCATGTTGGTCAGGCTGGTCTCGAACCCCTGACCTCAGGCGATCTGCCCGCCTTGGCCTCCGAAAGTGCTGGGATTACACATGTGAGCCAGCGCACCTGGCCAGTACATGTTTTTTTCTAAGAGGAACTCAGAGTTTAATAAAAAATGCTAATTTATAAAGAGACACATGACTAGTTGTGGCAGTAAGAATTTAGAAAACAGGGAGACTTTTTAACTGTGTGATTCTATATGTTCTAGAATGTGTTCCTGGATGTTGTCAGGACTCACTTCCTGGGCTTTCTTCAGAATAGGATCGGCAGTTATCTATTCACAAAGGATCAGAAGAGTGCTTTATGTGGCCCTATACTTCACAGAATTTTAGAGTTGGCATCTTTAAAATAATAACAGGGAAAATGCTGGGCCATCTGTAGATGTTCAACAAATTCTCAGAATATGTAAGCAGGAAGTCAATTTCATCAACTCCGATCCATCGAAAATGATTTCAAATAAGAAGGGCGGTGCTGAGAGACTGAGTGACTAGTTAAGGTTATACAGCTTGCTAATCACCAAGCAAGGAGTGCACAGAAATGACTAGTCTGTTGTAGGGAGGAGAAGAAAATATCTTTCAGATTTGTCCTGGAAAGAGAGAGAAAAGATCTTCCACTCCCTTCTCTGTGGTGATGGCTGGTGTGAGGAACACCTGCATCTTACCTGAATATTTAACTTAAGACACGTGAATCCTTTCATTTATTATCAAATATTTGTGGAGTGCCTACCTGTGCCAGGTATGGTTCTGCAAAACCCTTTCCCCAGCAAAGCAGAGCCAGAGCCTGGCTCTCATGGAGCTTGCAGTCTAGCAGGCTGGTGGCAGAGGGATCTGGGGGCAGCCACAAACAATGGATACAATAAATATCACAGTACTGTGTATAGCATGGTATGAGGTGGTGGGTGCCATGGGAAAAAGTCAAGTAGAGCAGGCACAGTGGATGTTATGTGGCTCTGTCCAGACCTCCTCTTCAGGACGAAGATATCCCCATCCCTGAGCTGCTGGGATATCGGTGGCTGATGACTCACAGTTGCATCCCTCAGCTTCTGGAAACAGTCTTGCTTAGAATTATGCCCTTTCCTGGGTGAAGCCCATGACCAAGTCTGCCGGACCTGGGATATAAGACCCAGCCCCTTTCCTCAATTGGAGACACTCTAGGGCCTTCCCAGCTCCAAAGCTCCCTGTAAGGCTGGTTCAGTCCTCAGTGGCAGCCAGCCAACCACACGGGGTGCCGGCTTCTCTCTCCCCATCCTGCCTTCCCAGCTTCCTCACAAGTGTGTGCTCCCTGAGCACCCCCCACGAGCCTGCTGCATGCCTCTCTTGGTCTCAGGCTTTTGTTCCATGGAACACAATCTTAGACAGCAAGGTAAGATCAGGAGGGAGAGGACGACAGCCTGCCTATTTTAAAAGGCACGGCCATTGTAAACCTCATTGTGAAGGTAACATTTAGGAAAAGCTTGAAGTTATGAGAAAAATTTTAAATTGATAAAAACACAATTTAAATGTTTCTGTTGGTTTTGTGTTCGGTTGCTTATGGTGAAAAACCAAGGCAGATGTCTCTTTTATCGGGAATACACATTAATGGGCTTAAAACATAGTGTGAATGAAGAGATTGAAGCCTAGCAAGGTATATTGCTCAGCACAACAGAATGAGAATTCTGTGATTCCCCTCTGGCAGCCCTAAAGAGAAGGGGCTGGGGCCTCCAGAGGGGAGAAGGAAGAAGGTATAGGGCAACAGTACTTGAGAAAGGTGAGGACCCCAGCAACCTGATAAGAGGCCTGGACCCAACGCCAAGAAATTGGTAATGATTTCTAGGAACTAGAGGTCTGATATTCCATTTTGAGTTTCTCCCTGTACTCATGCATTGGCCATCACGCAAAATGCCACATCATCTTGGGGAATCTGGTGAGAAGAAACGTGCTTTGTTTGCACCAGGTTATTACGAAGAGAGGGCAGAAGCCTAAGGCTCCCCAGCACCAAGCTGGAGTCAGGTGTTGTAGCAAGAGGCAACGCAAACAACTACCTGGACAAGACCCTCCCTGGATGGTTAATATTGGGACTGCTGCTCTCTGCCCCGTCCTGTGAGATTATAGCATGCACATATTTATTTAACTATTAAAGGAAGAGGAGCACCATATGGCTGTAAAACATGGGGCAATTTAGGTTACAAAAGAAGCATGCTCATTTAGAAATGTTACACATTCAGAGGTATTATCTATCTCTAGCAATCACAGAGAGTGAAGTAAACATATTTAAGTAATGGCAACAGCAACAAGGAAGACTTTTAAGCACACTTTCAAATTTTGCATTGAGAAATATGGTGAGACCTTTCAACTTTCTATTTCAAAATCCAAACCCATTCTGATGAAAGCTCTTTATTCATGAACATTTTTGTTCATGTGACTAGGATTTTACTCTATACATCTCAGACAAAACTTCTTTCATTCCACCTGCCGTTGGGCAACACTCTCCAAGGGGAGGAGGAAGCTCCTTCCAGAGTCCTGCCAGACATCAGCACAGGCCCTGGGGCAAGATCTGGTCACCCCTGCCTGTGCTGGGCGGAGAGGAGAGGAGTTGGATGAGGAGGGACATCAAATTTAAAGAACAAAATCAGTTGACCTTGTTTGGGTGCTAACTTTTCCTCGGCTGGTATTTTACATCCAGAGAAGCAAATGGGGTGGTCATGTACCTTTCCCAAATGGTGTCTTCTTCTTCTCCTCGTTCTCCTCCTCCTTCTTCTTCCCCTTCCCCCTCCCCCTCTCCTTCTCCTTCTCCTCCTTCTTCTTTGAGATGGAGTCTTGCTCTGTCACCCAGGCTGGAGTGCAGTAACATGATCTCAGCTCACTGCAACCTCCACTTCCCGGGTTCAAGCGATTCTCCTGCCTCAGCCTCCTGCGTAGCTGGGATTACAGGCATGTGCCACCATGCCCGGCTAATTTTTGTATTTTTAATAGAGACGGGGTTTCACCACGTTGGCCAGGCTGGTCTGAAACCCCTGACCTTAGGTGATCCACCCACCTCGGCCTCCCAAAGTGCTGGGATTACAGGTGCCTGGCCCAAATGGTCTTTTCTTATCTGAGTTCCATTCTTTACAAGTAAAATTAAAAAAAAAAAAAGCCTCTTATCATGAAGACATTTGTGGGCAGGTAGAAAGGGTTTTACAGGATATATTTTGTAATGCTTCCAGACAATATATAATTTACCATCTTAACTATTTTCAAGCGTACAGTTCAGCAGCATTAAGTACGTTCATGCTGTTGTGCAACCAGCGCCACCATCCATCTCCGGAGCTTTTTCATCTTCCCAAACTGAAGCTCTGTACCCATTAAAAAACAACTCTCACTTGTACCTTCCCTCAACCTCTGGCAACACCCATTCTACTTCCTGTTTCTGAAGTTGATGCCTCTAGGAACCTTATTTGAGTGGAATCATACAGTAAGTGTCCTTTTGTGACAAATACTTATTGGCTTATTGCACTGATAATGATGTCTTCAAGGTTCACCCATGTTCTAGTATGTGTTAGAATTCTCTTCCTGTTTAAGGCTGAGTAATATTCCATTGTGTAGATAGACCACAATTTGCTTATCCATTCATCTGTTGAGAAAAACTTGGTTTGCTTCCACTTTGGACTATTGTGAATAATGCTATTATGAACAAGTGTGTACAAATCCCTGGTACGGTTTTTGTAATTTGCTTTTACTTTCCCAGACCAACTTAGGACTTGACAGATTTTGAACATGAACTTACTTTCCTTCCTTGAGACTAGATAGATTTAAGATTAAGCATTTTTAAAGGGGGCCTTTTCTTTGACTAAGTATCATAGAAAGTAATTTGGTGTCTTGTGCGTGGTGCATTGCTTCTCTGAATGAATAATTCAGACATTTCAAAACACTAGTGGATTTAAAAATCAAATTCACACAGAGAGGGCGAGTTGTGAGAAAAGGATAGCATAGGCACCATGATTCAGGTTTGGGGTGCTACAGACTGACACCAATAAATCAAATGAGAATAAATTACAATTCAGCTGTGAGTGTGCAACACACACACACAGAAGCAGCTAGCTTAAAACTCAGGAAAGCACACAATTCTAGCAGCATTTTCTAGACTACCTTGAGATTTGGGCTTTTACCTTATAAGACAGGCAGAAAGCGTTGGGAATGAGGATCTGGAGAGTTGACCCTACTTGTGCTCTCCCACCTTGTTGCCTGATAGTGCACCTTAGAGAGTTAATGGCAAGGCTTCCTATGGGCCAGATAAGGTTGCAGAGAATTTTCCATTTCACACTACAGACTGCCCTGTTGACCCAGCCAGCAGTATCACAGATTAATGTCACTGGCCAATGGAGAGGGCACTCAGCAGGCATGAATGCTTAGGGCCTCTGGAGCCCAGGAGCCAAGAGCAGGACCCTCATCGACTGGACCCCATGGCAGCTGTCCTTTCTAGTGGCCTCTCGCAGGCTACATGGCCTCTCCTTACTTTTCCTTACACATCTGCTCTTATTTTTTCTCTCAACTGACTTCCTTTGTTTACTCACTTTGAATATAGCTCAATAATGCCACCAAGCTTGATTTTCCTATGCTACCTTTGTTGGTTATCAAGTTCATTGCATCTGACAATGGTGTCTGCATAGCTCAGTTTAAAACTTTGAGAGTCTCATTGACAAGCTTTGGAACTCATTGCCCAATCCAAGTCATCTAATACCCTGGGCGGATGGCAGTAGAAAGAAGGTAGGAAAGGTAGGAGGATGGCGGTGGGAGCCCTGTGGTGTGTAGGACTACCTACCCTTCTCCCTTCTTCTTCTTCTTCTTTTTTTTTTTTTTTTTTGAGAGGGAGTCTCGCTCTGTCGCCAGGCTGGAGTGCGGTGGTGTGATCTCGGCTCACTACAACCTCTGCCTCCCGGGTTCAAGGGATTCCCCTGCCTCAGCCTCCTGCACCATCATGCCCAGCTAATTTTTTTTGTATTTTAGTAGAGACAGGGTTTCACCATGTTGGCCAGGATGGTCTCGATCTCCTGACCACATGATCCACCCACCTCGGCCTCCCAAAATGATGGGATTACAGGCATGAGCCACCTTGCCTGGCCAGGACCAGCTACCCTTCTTAGAGACCTTGGCTGGGAGCCAATAAAACAAGTCTAGAGCACTGATTGAAAGCAAGTAGGGTGAAAGAACAAATTGGTTGAAAATGAGGAGCGAAACATCCATGCCCTCAGATCATGTGTCATCCTGTTTAGCTTCCATCCCTCCTTGTGCAATAGTGGCCCTCTAGACATGACTCACTCATTGGAGAGACTGTAAAACCTCCATAGAAATAAAGCATTGTGATTTTGTTGTTCTTTTATGGAAGGCCCTTGGTTACATTAATTAATTGGCCAGTTAATTAACTCGTCAGCCTCCAAATGTGTATTGAGTGCTGACTATGTGCCAAGCACTTTGCTTTGTCCCTTTTGCGTCAGTGTACAGAGGCTCTTAGAGCGCTGGCTGCATTTAGCTTGGGAGCTAAGACAAGAGTCCCGACACCTGGTAAGAGTTTACCTGTCTCCCAGGGACTCTCTAGGAGCTTTTATATGTTATTTTTAATCCCCTGGCAATTCCAAGTGCTAAGTATTATATTTTCCCTGTTGTAGGAATAAATCCGAGGCTCACAAAGGTAAATAGCTTGCCCAAGTCACACAACCAGCAAGTGACCATGAGTGATACCCTAGATGGCCTTTTGCAAAATTTGTGCTTTTGGTTCTCCACAACCCTTGGCAAAGCTATGAATAGAGGTGGATATGCTAGAGACGCTTGATTGAAACATACACCCTGTAGGTAGATCTGTGACTCCCTGAAATAAGCATAAGCCGGATGCTTCCATTTTAAAGTGAATTTAAAAAAACACTGGCCGGGCACGGTAGCTCATGCCTGTAATCCCAGAGCTTTGGGAGGCCAAGGCGGGAGGATCACCTGAGGTCAGGGAGTTCAAGACCAGCCTGGCCGACATGGTGAAACCCCATCTCTACCAAAAATACAAAATTAGCTAGACGTGGTGGCACATGCCTGTAATCTCAGCTACTCAGGAGGCTAAGGCAGGAGAATTGCTTGAACCTGGGAGGCACAAGTCGCAGTGAGCGGTGATCGAGCCATTACACTCCAGCCTGGGTGACAAGAGCAAAACTTCATCTTGAAAAAAAAAAAATACTGTGCCACTCTAATGATTTATCTGGAAGGAACAAGGGAAAGGGGTTCCTTTCTGACTGTTTCTGATTGTTGCTAATTGTTTCGATTTTCTTGATGCATCCTAAAGCAACATTTCTATGTTTCATGCCTGTGTCCCTACCAAATCTCATGTTGAATTGTAATTCCCATTGTTGGGGGTAGGTGGGAGGGCCTGGTGGGAGGTGTTTGGTTTATGGCGGCAGATCTGGAAAGTAAAACATGGACATGTGCCTGAAAACAAAACAAAACAAAACAAAACAACAGTATTCTATATTTTTAAAAATTAGGGAGTTTACATTGGTTAAAAAAATGAATTTATTGGCTGGGCATGCTGGCTCATGCCTGCAAACCCAGCACTTTGGGAGGCCAAGGTAGGTGGGTCACTTGAGGTCAAGAGTTCGAGACCAGTCTGGTCAACATGGTGAAACTCTGTATCTGCCTTAGAAATACAAAAATTAGGTGGGTGTGGTGGTTGGTGGGTGCCTGTAATTCCAGCTACTTGGGAGGCTGAGGCAGGAGAATTGCTTGAACCCGGGAGGTGGAGGTTGCAGTGAGCCAAGATTGTGCCACTACACTCCAGCCTGGAAAACAGAGTAAGACTCCATCCCCCTGACAAAAAAAAAATTAATTTATTTATTTTAAATTTTAAAATTCTTGGAATGCGTCATCAATGAACATTTGAACATTATGTTAAATTCATCTTGGTCTTATAATTAAATTACCTTTGTTATCACCTCCTTTGTTCTTAACAGGAAATTATATTCTCCATGCTTTCTCTGTCTGAATTTTCTCTAGTTTTCAGTTCTATTCATTTATTTAAAACTGTTTTCATATTCTCTCTTACGCATGAAGATACACAGGATTTAAAAATAATTTAGTAGTTTTAAAAAAATCTGAGAGTAAATTAGAATGTTAAAAACAATTTATGATGTTGGTATTCTCAATTCAATTAGTAAAATATGCCTAATCTAAAACAGTTATAGATTAACTGTCTTGAAATTTCAGTATGACTGGAATGAACTTCACAACCTGAAGATAGCTAAGGTTGCAAAGCTGGCACTCAAACCTCAGCGAGGCTTGGGTTCTTGTCAGCTCCTGAGTCAGCACTGGAGGTGCAGATGGTCACTTGTACGGGATTAATTGTTTCTCTCTGCTGCAAGGTATGTGGAACCTTTAAATGCCAGAATTAATACAGGATTTTGAAAGAAAGTTGGGAAAATACAAGTTGAAATAAGACATAAATCTCTGCTAGCAGGAGATAAGAAGCCCTAACTGTTTCTGACACGGCTCAGAAGACCCTGCACCTGCATGGCCATGCTGTCCAAGAGAGGTGTGCCCGGGCCGAGGCCTTCACTCACTTCCCAGTCTGTCATGAAAAAGAACCGCACGTTTTCCTCTAACACAAAGGTCAGCAAATGACAGCCTGTGGGCCCCCTGTGTGTATGAGGCCCATGAACTAAGAAAAGTTTTCCTACTTTTAAATGGTTGGAAAAAAATCAAAAGAAGAATATTTTATGAAGATAGAAATCATCTGAAATTCGAATTTTAGTGTTTATAAATAAAGTTTTTTTATTTTTACTTTTAATTTTTAGATGGAGTCTCACTCTGTCTCCCAGGCTGGAGTGCAGTGGCGCGATCTTGGCTCACTGCAAACTCTGCCTGCCAGGTTCAAGCATGCTGGCTAATTTTTTGTATTTTTAGTAGAGACAGGGTTTCACCATACTGACCAGGCTGGTCTTGAACTCCTGACCTCGTGATCCGCCCGCCTTGGGCTCTCAAAGTGCTGGGATTACAGGCGTGAGCCACCGTGCCCAGCCTATAAGTAAAGTTTTATTGGAACATAGCAGTGCTTGGTCCTTGGCTTGGCTCCTGCTAAGGGCCTCAGGAAGCCTCCAATCATGGCGGAAGGTGAAGGGGGAGCAGGTGTCTCACATGGCAGGAGCCAGAGCAAGAGAGAGAGTTGGGGTAGGAGGTGTCACACTTGATAACAACCAAATCTTGTGAGGACTTATTCACTATTGTGAGGACAGCACCATGCCATGAGGGATCTGCCCGCATCACCCAAACACCTCCCACCAGGTCCCACTTCCAACATTGGGAACTGGAACTCAACATGAGAATTGGTAGGGGCACAGACACAAACCATGTCAATGTTGTTTTAGGATGCATCAGGAAAATGGAAAGAATCGGAAGGAACCCCCTTCCCTCATTCCCTCCAGATCTCCTGGTCTATCCACATCTATGCCAGTTTTTTCTGGTCTTTTCTCCTGTTATGATGGATGAAATTTCCTTGCTTCTATCAAGGTCAAATCCCACCTTCTCTGGATTCCATCCTGCTTGCTTTTCAGTAATCTCTCTTTCTTCTTTTTCTCTCTTGCCTCCACTATCTCTTTTATCCTTTCTACTAGATCATTCTTACCAATATTCAAGTGTGCTCTGAAATCATTCCCTAAAATAAACCTCCCTTGACCCAGCTGGCACAGCTCTAGCTCTGGTCTATTTCTCTGATCTGCTCCAAGGGTCATTCATGTGTGTCATCTGTGGTCACTGAGCCCACTGCCTCCCCTCCCATTCTTCTCACTCTTACCACTCCACTGAACCTGATCTGGTAAGTGTCATCGTGTTGCCAAAACCAGAGGAAGCTTCTGTCTTAGTCTGTTTTGTGTCATTATAAAGGAATACATGAGGCTGAGTAATTTATAAAGAAAGAAGGTTTATTTGGCTCACAATTCTAAGAGCTGGAAAAGTTCAAGATTGGGCATCAGCTGTGGGCGTCAGGCTTCTTTCACTCATGGCGGAAGATGAATGGGAGGGGAATGTGCAGAGATCACACGGCACATGAGGAAGCAAGAGAAGGGAAGTGCCAGGCTCTTTCCAACAGCCAGCTCTCTCCGGATAAAATAGACTGAGAACTCCTTCACCCCAAGGGGGGCATTAATGAGGGGTTCACACCAAGACCCAAACACTTCCCACTAGGCCCCACCTCCAACACTGGGGATAAGTTTCAGCATGAGGTTTGGAGGGGACAAATAAACAAAGCATAGGAACTTCTCACTATTTCTCAAACTTTCAGCAGCATTTATACCACTGCTATTTTCTTTGGCTTAAAATTTTTCTCTCTTGGTTTTGGCATGCCATACTCCCCTAGCTTTCCTTCTAACTCACTATCTCCCTTCTTTTCCTTCCTTCCTTCCTTCCTTCCTTCCTTCCTTCCTTCCTTCCTTCCTTCCTTCCTTCCTTCCTTCCCTCCTTCCCTCCCTCTCTCCTTCCCTCCCTCTCTCCTTCCTTCCTTTACACCCTCCCTCCCTCTCTCCCTTCCTTTTTCTCTCTCTTTATCTTTCTCTTTTTTCTTTTAGAGACAGATTTTTACTCTGTTATCCAGGTTGGAGTTCAGTGGTGGGATCTTGACTCACTGCAGTCTCAACCATCTAGGCTCAAATGATTCTCCCACTTTAGCCTCTCAAGTAGCTAGAATTCCAGGCACATGCCATCATGACGCTCTAATTAAAAAAAATGTTGTGTAGAGACAGGATCTTGCTATTTTGCCCAGGGTGGTCTTCAACTCCTGGTCTCTAGTGATCCTCATGCCTCAGTCTCCCAAAGCACTGGGATTACAGGTGTGAGCCACTGTGTCTGCTGTCATTTCTTTACTGGCTCTTTCTCCTGAGCCCAGTCTCTAGTTCCGTTGTGGGATGCCTTTCTTCTCTATGTGGTCTCTCTATGTTGTTCCACACTATCCCTTGCTTTAAAAGCCATCAACATACAAATAACTTCCAAAATATTTCCAGCCCTGATGCTTCCCTGATAGGCAGACTTCAGAGCCTCTTGACTCCTTACTTGACATCGTCACTGGGATATCTAACGCATTTCAAGCATAAAATGGCCTAAACAGAACTCTTAATTTTCCACCACGCACCGCATGTTCTAGCTCATAGGTGGGAAGTGAACAGTGAGAACACATGGACACAGGGCAGGGAACATCAAACACCGGGGCCTGTTCGGGGGTGGGGACTGGGGGAGGGATAGCGTTAGGAGAAATACCTAATGTGAATGATGAGTTGATGGGTGCAGCTCACCAACATGGCACATGTATACCTATGTATCAAACCTGCACATTGTGCACATGTACCCTAGAACTTAAAGTATAATGAAAAAACATTTCCACCACAAACCTGTTCCTACATGAGTCCTATTCTGCTTGATGAGTGGAACTACAATAGATTCAGCTGTTGAGGCCAAAAATCTAGGAGTCCTATGAGATTCTTCTCTTTTGATTCAGTATTCCCATCTCTCCTCCACCCCAAATCTGGTTCATCAGCAATTCTTGCCAGTTCTACCCTCAAAAAATGTCCTGAATCCATCTCCACGGTTGCCACTCTAGCCCATGCTCCATCCCGCACCCCTGGTCCCAGCAGGGTACTCTGGTCTCTCCCTCCACCCTTGCACCTGTCCCTGGCTTCTGCCCAAACACACCTTCTACCACACTCTCCCAGCTCACTGCACTCCGACCTGTGCCCATTCCTCCACCATGCCAAGCCCACTCCTATCTTGGGAGCTTCTCATTGTTTGCATTTCCTGTGAGAGTTCTTCCCTCAGCACCCAAACTAAAGCAGACCCTTTACCCCATAGCCCTTTGTAAATTTTCTTCTTAAGATCATCACTCTACAAATATATCTTATTGATGAGTTCTGTACCTGCATTTTGTCTTTCTCTTCCAGAATGTAGAAAAGCAGGAACTTCTCATGTATCCCTGGCTCCTAGGATTGTCCTTGCTTTTAATCAGTACTCTAAAAATTGATTTATTTTAGTTCCTAGCATATCATGTTTGTGGTCTTTTTCTGTGCAAAATATTTTTCCATATTGTTTACATACAATAGTTTTACATACTACCTTTTTCACTCAACATAGCTATTTTTCACATGTTATTTAACCATATGCATAAACATTCTTTTAATGATTGCAAAATACTACGTGCCATGGTTGTTTCCTTTGGTTTATTTCCCTGTGATCTGACATTTAGGTCATTTCTAATTTTTCACAGTTACGGGCAACATGTTCATTCATTTTTGTGCAAGGGTGCATGTGCGTGAGTCTGTGTGCGTGTGTGTTGCCCTGTTTTATCTGTGCCACTGAAAATATAATCAATCTCTGGAGTTCCATGACACTGCAGCATCCTTCCAGAGTGCTGCACACCTGGTCTGGCTCCAGTGAGGGAATAAACCAAACCTAGAGTGCAATTAGCATTTGAATTAGTGACATGAGGATAAACAGGTGATTATCCCATTTAACAGCTGTTGAATGGTGTTAAAGACACACTGACCGCTTGAGCTTCAAATGTAGAGTTTATTAACAAACGATTAAGAAAAGAAACAGAGGACTATTGGTTTAAAGAAATGAAAACAGGGTTTCCAAAATGAAGTTATTTCAAAGTGCTTTAAACCAAACCAAACCAAACCAAACTAAACTGATTCCAACTTCTAAATCAAGTTGCTTGTTTAAAAAGTGAACAGCACAAATAATCACATTTCTACTTCCTGCCTTTTGTCTGAGGAGCTCAGCGTGTAGGTATAGACATTCTTATTATACACTTTTGATTAGGCAAAGAACACGTATAATTCAGGATCTGCATTTTGCCCACAGGCAGACCAAGTCAGAACTGTCCACAGACTTCCACAGAGGTCACAATCAGACATTGAAGAGACAAAATTAGAACTCGCTGTTCAGGGCTTTAGAAGGATCAGCTTCTAAAACTAACGCTTTTTTTTTCTCTGTGAAATCTATATTGAGATTTTTAGAGTTAGCAACAGGTGAGAACATTTTTATTGTTGATGATGTTTAGCTTGACAGTTTTCCTTTAATTCCCTGTTTTGGATCAGAGCTGTGGGAGTCTGCAGTCTGAGTTGATGGGGACCTGATGGAACATATTACAGCTGCTATTTGCTTTGTTTTCATAAAAGTTTATGCTTCTTAATTTTTTTTTTGCCTTAAGTTTTGGATTTGTGGATTTAGGGTCAGCACAGCATTACAACTAATGGTCTAGGTTTTTTAGAATTTCTACAAAATTCAGTAAAACTTTCACTGAGCCAGCTTTCTTGATGAAGAAGCGGTAAAACCTTAGCAAAAGAAATGCTGGGAAGAGTGTGACTTTGATAAATGCAAATATCACTTTCTCCTCTGTACATGTGTAGCACTCAGAAACAAATTTGGTCTATTCCTTTAAACACATACGCAGTAAAAATGTTTTTCCTTCCAAACAAATAGAAATCATTACCCTTTATGGATTTTAGATAATTCACAAAATGAGTTCTATTGCGTTTACCAATCAAGTAACTCATGCTGGTGTTTAGATCTGAGGGAAGATTAGTGGCTGTCTGTGGCTAGCCTAGCCTCTGGTTTATGATTTGCATATATGTAAATCACTCCCTTTCATTTTTTTCATGATCAGCCTGATAGTCCAAGGCCTAGATCATCCTAAACAGTAAGCTGACACTTTATTTGCTTATAAGAGAGAACTTATCTACTATATTCTTTTGGAGGTGATGGTGGGCAGTGAGGGGGAGGGCAAAGACTGGCTTATATTAGGTTCTATAGACTTACTGTATATATGGTCCAGATGCTACATGGAAGACTTACAAAAAATTCCTTGTTTTTCTGAAGGTCAGATTTAACTGGGCATCTGTATTTTTTGTTTGCTAAATCAGGTTAGCTAAGCAGGTTAGTGCCGGCCACTCTTCACTGGCAAGGCGTCCTGGGGCTCTTCCCTGCAAACTCTACAGAAGCAGCGCCGCTCCTCTCTAGTGGGTGTGGATCCTGAGATGGGTGCGCTGCTCTGATGGGGTGCTGCCTCTGTCTTCAAGAGGAAGATGGGAATCGTACCAGTTCACAGAGATCTTTCTGGTCCTCAGTTAATGCATAATGTTAATGAAACTTATCACTTTAAATGAACTTAGCTGCCCTTGTCATCTTAACTACCAACAGGGCAAAGTGGTGAGAGGATGCAGGGGAGAGGAAAGCCTGGCCAGCGCGGTGGTAAGACCTTCATTCTGCCGTCAGCTGTTCTGGAGACTCTCAGCAAGGGAGAAATGTGGCGTCTCTGAGTGGTTTTTTGCCCTAAAGGATGCTTACGTTCATAGGAAGCTTTTCAATGTGTTTCCTCCATGGGTGTCTGAGGCTTTTGTTTTCAGCTGCGCTTTGCACAGGAGCTGGAAGGCTAACTCCCCAAAAGTGAACTTCCTCTCCTTCTATAAACTGACCCCTGGTGGTTGCTATAGCAACGGCAAAGAGAGAATAATGAGCTGTGTAAACAAGCCCCATTCCCAGTACTGGGGTGCTGCAAGCCCTCCCTAGAGAGGGCGAGGGAGAGGAGGATGCTGTGCCTTGAAAGCGGCTCTTGGGGAGAGCTGGAACCCCAGCAAAGCGTCCACTCCCTCCCCTCCCTTTTCCTCTCACCTCTTGAATTCCCACCAGCCCCTGGGAGGAGACAAAGGACGTAGGAGGGCAGCAGCATGCAGGGACCTGCCTTTGACGCCCGGGAGTTGAACACCAGACAGAAAATGAAATCTAAACATTTACCCAGAGCCCTGGGCTAGAAATGTGCCAACCTGACCCTGGAAAACAAATAACCCGCGTCACGGCCACACCTGCTGCAGGCCCCAGATGCCGTAGGTACTAGAGGAATGGGCTGCAAGGCCCTCAGCTACTCCTTGCTTTAGCAATTCAGGCAGGACTGCCTGAAGATTTCTGAGACCTCTGCTCCTTGCATTCATACTCTTTTTCTTTCTTTCTTTTTTTTTTTTTTGGAATAAAGGAAGATTGGAGGAAAAAAACATAGTACCTAAGTGTTTTGTGGTTATGAAGCTAAACACGCACATACAGACACACACTTTTTTCCTCTCTGGGAACTTGGCTGCTGCTTGCAGGAAACTTTCTGCCCGTAATAGGGAAGGTTCTAGTATTATTTTCAGTTTTCTTTGGTTAACTCTCTCCCACCCTCAGGTTGCTTTACTTTATTTTTCAGAAACAGGGTCTCACTCTGTCACACAGGCTGGAGTGCAGTGGTGCAATCACAGCTCACTGCAGCCTCAACCTCCCTGAGCTCAGGTGGTTCTCCCGCCTTAGCCTCCCTAGTAGCTGCGACTACAGGCGCATACCACGCCACATCTGGCTAATTTTTGTATTTTTTGTAGAGATGAGGTTTTGCTCTGTTGCCCAGGCTGGTCTCAAACTCCTGGACAAGCAATCTGCCTGCACTGGCCTCCCAAAAGTCCTAAGATCTTGGGTGTGACTCACCGCGCCCAGCCTCAGGTTCCTTAAAGAAAAGTTTCCGTGTATTAAATATAAACTATGTGATGCGCAGAACACCACAACTTCCCTGTAAGCCTCCTAAAAAGATGATCCAAGTAAATTGGTGGGATGGATGGAAATCCCATATTGTTTCAGTCTTCAACAGTGCTGGTACATGTTCTCATTTCGCTCCATGAATATCAGTGTTTTCTCAGTCACTGTGATAGGAAATCTAGTATAATGAACCATATTCCTCTTATAAAATCATTTTTATTTTACTTCTAACTTTTTAGAATGTTCATACATCTATTATTTCAATAGGTTCTTACAAAAATCCCCCAAATCTTGTAGGGCAAATTATATCTTTAATTCTTCAGATGAGGACACTGACATTAGGGAGGTTAGATGATTCTATTATGGGGAAATTTGATGGTTCTTTTACAGGGAAATTAGATGATCCTACTACAGGGTCAAAAATTTAGGGTATACAAGGATTTATCAAGGCATGAGTCACTATTATTTCCAAGATATTAAGTCCCCTATATTTATATGAATCTAGATAGCAGAATGTTTCTTTTCTTTTCTTTCTTTCTTTCTCTCTCTCTCTTTTTTTTTTTTTTTTTTGAGACGGAGTCTGGCTCTGTGGCCCGGGCTGGAGTGCAGTGGCCGGATCTCAGCTCACTGCAAGCTCCGCCTCCCGGGTTCACGCCATTCTCCTGCCTCAGCCTCCCGAGTAGCTGGGACTACAGGCGCCCGCCACCTCGCCTGGCTAGTTTTTTGTATTTTTTAGTAGAGACGGGGTTTCACCGTGTTAGCCAGGATGGTCTCCATCTCCTGACCTCGTGATCCGCCCGCCTCGGCCTCCCAAAGTGTTGGGATTACAGGCCTGAGCCACCGCGCCCGGCTGCTTTTTTTATCCCAGCTACTCGGGAGGGTTGGAGACAGAGTCTCACTCTGTCGCCCAGGCTGGAGTGCAGTGGCACAATCTTGATTCACTGCAACCTTCGCCTCCCGGGTTCAAGTGATTCTCGTGTCTCAGCCTCCCGAGTAGCTGGGATTACAGGAGCCCACCTCCACACCTGGCTAATTTTTTGTATTTTTAGTAGAGACAGGGTTTCATCATGTTGCCCAGGCTAGTCCATCCCAAAGTGCTGGGAATACAGGCGTGAGCCACTGCACCCGGCCAGCAAAGAACATTTCTATAAGCCATATTTATACATAAACTGTAAAGTCTATGTTTACAGAGCATTTTCCTCCAGTACACTCAAATATATTCTACCTAGTATTACTCTTTGCATTATCTTTTCATATAGGTGACCAGATCATAGTTTTACCTGGTTTCCACTTTTTTATCTGGCATTAAAATATTGTTCTCATTTTCTTTTCAAGCCATATTAACAGCTATTGCAAGGGCTGGTCTGCTATGAATGTATTCCTCTTAGAAAGAAAAAGTGACAGCCAGGCGTGGTGGCTCATACCTGTAATCCCAGCACTTCGGGAGGCCAAGGCCGAGGGATCACGTGAGGTCAGGACTTCGAGACTAGCCTGGTCAACATGTTGAAGCCCCGTCTCTACTAAAAATACAAAAAATTAGCCAGGTGTGGTGGTGCGCCTATAGTCCAGCTGCTTGGGAGGCTGAGGCAGGAGAATCGCTTGAGCCTGGGAGGCAGAGGTTGCAGTGAGCAGAGACCGTGCCATTGTACTTCAGCCTTATAGAGCAAAACTGTGTCAAAAAAAAGAAAGAAAAAGTGACAGACATCATGATAGTTCTTGCTTTTTCCACAAAATTTCTTCTTTTTCTTCATTTTACCTTTGAAATTAAGTTCTAGGCCACAGCATTTGTGGATCTTCTGTAAATGTCAAGCTCAATCCCAATGGTAGGTCATGCCTTTGTGAGATTCTAAATAAGATAAAAGGAAGGAAATCTGGGCTGGTGATGCTGTTTCCTCAGAGGAAATAAGAAAACGTATGAAAAGTAACTTTGGAGCCTACCCCATTCTTATAACTGTTCAATGGTGGAAAACGATGACAGCTTTCTTCTACTAAATGTAGCGTGAGACTCCCAGGAATCTGCTAGAAGCAGCCTCTGTGGATGGGATGGCTCGTAGCATCAAGAAATGCATTTATCTCAGCGAAGTAAACTTGTAGTCTCTACCCCTAAGACCAAGGGACTAGATATTTCTTTTTATTTGAGACGGAGTTTCGCTCTTGTCGCCCAGGCTGGAGTGCAGTGGTGTGATCTTGGCTCACTGCAACCTCTGCCTCCCGGATCAAGTGATTTTCCTGCCTCAGCCTCCCAAGTAGCTGGGATTATAGGTGCCCGCCCACCACACCTGGCTAGTTCTTGTATTTTTAGTAAAGATGGGACTTCACCATGTTGACCAGGCTGGATCTCGAACTCCTGGCCTCAGGTGATCCCTGCCTCGGCCTCCCAAAGGGCTGAGATTGCAGGCCTGAGCCACCGTGCCCAGCCCAAGGGACTTGATTCTGATGGTATCTCATCCCTCCCTTGGAACCTCAGAAGGCGCAAACTTTTATCAGCCTAATTTATATGCATGGATGCTTCTTCCCCCAGGTACAGGACAGTGGTGAGCTCTGGAGTCGAGACACCCCCCAGTCAGAAGAGCCCATCCACTCTACTGAGATGACAGGTCCTCTGAACCTTGGGTCTTCCACGTTGTGTGGGGGAATGACTCCTTTCTTCTCCTTTGACATGAAAGCACTAGGTTAAGTCCTTAGAGCAGAGAGAGAAAGAGATCATAAAATATTATTCTTGGAAAGAAACTCAGAGATAATTAATTGGAACTGCATTTGCCACATTCTAAATAACAGGATTTCTTCCATTGTTGAAACACTCTGTATAGTAGGAGCTGTACTTTCATTCGCTCTAGACTAGAGCTGTCTAGTAGAAACACATTGTGAGTCATACATGTAACTTTAAATATTCTAGTAGCCACATTAAAAACAAAAAAAAAGTAAAAGGAAACAGGTGGTTCTCCATACAAGATATACAAATAGTCACTGTGCACATGAGAAGACACTCGATCCATCACTAATCATTAAGAAAATGCAAATCAATGCCGTAATGAAATACCACTTCATACCCATTAGAATGGTTTCTATGAAAAACTTAAAAATAAATAACAGAAAGTAGCGTTCGTGAGGATGTGGACAAATTGGAACCCTTGTGCACTGTCGATGGGAATGTAACATGGTGCAGCTGCTGTGGAAAACAGGATGGTGGTTTTTCAAAATATTAAACATGGAATTAACATAAAATTTAGCAATTCCTTCCTTCTTTGGGGTATATACCCAAAAGAAATGAAAGCTAGGGCTGGGCACAGTGGCTCATGCTTGTAATCCCAGCACTTTGGGAGGCTGAGGCGGGCAGATCACAAGGTCGGGAGTTCGAGACCTGTCAGCCAACATGGTGAAATTCAGTTTTTATTAAAAACACAAAAATTAGCTGGGCATGGTGGCGGGCACCTGTAATCCCAGCTACTTGTGAGGCTGAGGCAGGAGAATCACTTGAACCTGGGAGGCGGAGGTTGCAGTGAGCCGAGATGGCGCCACTGCACTCCAGCCTGGGCGACAGAGCAAGACTCCATCTCAAAAATAAAAAAATAAAAAAGAAATAAATAAAAGAAATGAAAGCTAGGACTCAAACAGACATCTGCACACTGTGCTCATGGCAGCATTCTGCACAATAACCGCCCGTAGTGGAAGCCACCCAAGTGTCCAACAACAGATGAATGGATAAACAAAATGTGATCTATACAGAAAAGGAATATTATTCAGCTTTAAAAGAAATAAAAAGGACATTCTGACACATGCTACACCATGGATGAACCTGAAGACATAATGTTCAGTGAAATAAGCCAGTCACAATAAGACAAGTGCTTTATGATTCCACTTACATGAATTACCTAGAGGAGTCAAATTTATAGAGACAGAAAGTAGAATGAAGAGTTATTGTCAGTTCTGGATGATGAAAAAGTTCTGGATATGAATGGTGGTCATGGTAGCAAAATAATGTGGATGTACCTAACACTACTGAACTGCACACTTACAATGATTAAAATTGTAAAGTTTGGCCAGATGCGGTGGCTCACGCCTGTAATCCCAGCACTTTGGGAGGCCGAGGCTGATGGATCACAAGGTCGGGGGTTGGAGACCAGCCTGGCCAACAGGGTGAAACCCTGTCCCTACCAAAAATGCAAAAATTAGCCAGGCATGGTGGTGGGCACCTGTAGTCCCATCTACCCAGGAGGCTGAGGCAGGAGAATCACTTGAACCAGGGAGGCAGGGGTTGCAGTGAGCTGAGATCATGCCACTGCACTCCAGTCTGGGCAACAGAGCAAGACTCTGTCTCAAAAAAAGAAAAGAAAAAGAAAAGGTAAATTTTATGATACTTGCATTTTATGATAACAAAAAAGGTGAATATAATTTTATACTACATGACATTTAGCCCATAAAATCAGAATATTATCAGTTCAACATATAATGAATGCTAAAAAATTATTAATGATATAGTTTGCCTTCTTTTTTTACACTATCTTCAAAATCCAGTGTTTTTTTTTTTTTTTTTTTGCACTTTCAGTACATCCTAATGGCCACGTGTAAAGTACTCAATGGGTACGTGTTGCTAGTGGCTGCCATATTGGATGTACTGCTTTAGATAATGTTTAGTGGGAAGATAGCTTCAAGGATCCCGGATGGTTGTTCTTTCAACTCCAAGTCCCCAAAGGCCATGAAGTGAAATCTTAATGACTGTCAGTAAGACAGGAAAAACCGACTGTTTTTCCTTCTCTATACTCTATCTGACCACACAAATCACTTCTGTGACCAGATATGTGGGTTTTTTGCACATTGCCCGGTTCTCTGCCACCAACTGGGTGTCCCACAATACAATTCAATTCTGACACCATCTACCTGGAGATAGTGTCAGATCCCACAGATTAATGGCTTAGTGCCACAAGACTGCCCCCTACTTCCTGTGCAATTGTAGGTAGTAGGGCCCAGGTTAAACACAACTTCTGTCCAACTTGGCTGCAAATCTGAGGCTCCCACAACCTCCTTCTCAGGTTCAATCATTTGCCAGAATGGCTCATAGCACTCAGGGCAAGCCTTTGCTTACTTTAACCCATTTATTATAAAAGGATACAGCTCAGGAACTGCCAGATGGAAGGCAAGGCATGGGGGAGCGGTGAGCAGCTTCCATGCCCTCTCAGGTGTGCCGCCCTTCTGGCACATACGTGTGTTCTTATTCATCAACCCGGAAGCTCCCCGAGCCCCATAGTTCAGAAATTTTTATGGAGGCTTCATTATGTAGGAATGGTCAATTATTAACTCAATCTCCAGCCCCTCAGTCTCCCCAAAGGATGAGAGTTGGGATTGAAAGTTCCAAGCGTCTAATCATAGCTTGGTCTTGCTGGTGACCAGCCCTGACTCAGGAGCACACCAAGGGCCGCCTCATTAGAACAAAAGCACTCTTATCACCCAGGAAGTTCCAAGGCATTTAGGAGCTCCATGTTGAGAACCATGTCAAAGACCAAATATTAGAACAAAAGATGTTCTCCTACTGCTCAGGAAATTACAAGGTTTTGTTTGTTGGTTTGCTTGTTTGTCTTTTAGGAGTTCTGTGCCAGAAACCAGGGACACAGGCCAAAATCCATATTTCTTATTATAAATCACAATATCCCACTATTGCACAGCCTGTGTGGTGTCTGTAGCCAGGTGGGGCTGCCTGACTTCCAGGCACCTTTCCCTCCACAGGCTAAGAGAGACTTGGTCACAGCCCAGTGTCAGAACAGTCAGGATAAAACTAGACTGAGCTGGCTCCTGAGTCGGTATCTTCAGGTATGGTTTAGTAGCTAAGGTAGAATTCAGAACACACCTTGTAAGGTTCATGAATGGCTAATGTCTGAGTGAAAAAATAAAGTCCTTAAGAACTGGCAATAGAGAAGGCAAGGGATTTTATGGGGGTATGAGTAGGGCTTGATGAGCAAAGTCCCAGACAAACTGGCATCCTTATCATTGTAAAAAAATATAGACTTCCTAGCATGATCCTTCTTATATAGCTTAGCTGTTGATAGACTTCCTTCCTTCCTTCCTTCCTTCCTTCCTTCCTTCCTTCCTTCCTTCCTT
>NC_045438.1:161616212-161634223 GCF_002776525.5 Piliocolobus tephrosceles
CTTCCTTCCTTCCTTCCTTCCTTCCTTCCTTCCTTCCTTCCTTCCTTTCTCTCTCCTTCCCTTCCTCTCTCCCTTCCGCCCTCTCTCCCTCCCTCCCTTCCTTATTCCTCCCTTTCAAGTGTATTTCATGGGCCTATCTGTAAGGTGGTTATCTGTTTTGAAGTCTGAGGGGACTGGGTTCCCTCCCATCCCCCAGCCCCTGCTCTCTGGGAAGTCGGCTGGGTGTGCTGGGCAGGCTCCTGGACTGCAGCAGCTCTTCCCATCATCACCCCGGCTGCTGTGGGGAAGCTGGCAGGTTTCTGGAAGAGTGCTTGCTTGGAATGCTTAGCATCCTCCCAGGCCTCTGACTCTCCACTGGGGATGCAGACGGTCTGCATTGCAGTTTAATCCACTACTGAGAATTCCCGTGCTTCTAGAAACCATCCTCTCACCGCCGAGGGACTCCATCTTGTCAGCTGTCCAGAGGAAACAAAATGGAACACTGCCCCATGGCCCGGTGCTTTGCACGGTTGTCAGCTCCTAGGTTGGCAAGCATCAGATTGATTAAAAGGAGGTTTTGTCAATAATCCTGCCCACTAGCCAGCCAAGCATGTATGCAAAATGAATGGCAGTACTGGGAGGGGCTCTGTGCGGCCATCCTGGACGTGGGTGTGAGTGTGCATGTGGGGTGTGTGTGTGTGCATGTGTGAAAGTCAAAAGGGTGTGGGGTGCAGAAAGAAATGGTCTTGTTTTCGATTTTATCATCGTTTTACGACCTCTGGCTCCATTTCCTCCTCTGGAGTTGAGGGAGTGAACTGTCGCCAGCCAGTCCCAGCCCTGTGATCTCTGCGTTGGTTTGTGTAGGCGGCTCCAGAGACACAGATGCAAGACTCGCGTGTCTTAAACTTGAAAAGGAACAAATAGCTGGGGGGGGGGGGAAGGGTGTGGCTGCCTGCACGTCTACCTGCCCCTCCTGAAACACTGCCACCCTTGAATGCACATCCAGGAGCTCCCTGGAATCTCAAAATACATCATCTGTGCTAGGATTTAGGCTCCCTGCTCCCCACTGCACCCTCACACCCCGCTGCACCGTGAGGAGGGGCAGGCTGGTGTCGCTCTCATTTTTAAAAACGTGGGTTTATTCAGCTGCACGGGCTCTGAGGAGACCCCTGGGATGTTTGGATACCAGCTTTGGTAAAACCAGTGACCAGGTAGCTGGAGGGACACTGTGGCCCCTCCTCTGGGCCGTACAAAGGCCCCCTCCCAGGCCCAGCTCTGGAACCAGGCCCTGTGCCATGTCCACTTGCCGCCTGGCCCCAGGCCTTCCTCCTCCTCTGAGGGCCCTGGCTCCTAGAAGGCTGGGCTACCTCTTCTGCCTGCCCTGCTCCCTGTTCAGGCTTCATACAAACACCTTCTCAACACCAGAGGCTGCAATTAGCATTTGACAGCAGACAATCCAAGGCTAACACAGATAATGTCATGGACGGCACTGCTTTTATTCCCCTCTGGGATTCATGTCCTATGAATAAACACTCCACAAAGCCTATATTCATAGAAACACTTATGATGTAGAATTGGAGCTAAATGGTACCTATGGACAGCCTGGGACAAGGGAGCGTGGAGAGAAGGCGGGCTCAGGAGGAGACGGGAAGCAGTGGGCTGCTTGCTCAGTGATTTGGAAGCTGCTGCATTAGTACGGTGCTGTCAGTCTTTGTAGGTAGAACTTGAGACCAGGCAGGATAGGAGGCCAAGCAGGGAGCTCAGGGAGCCATGTCGGTCTCCACAGTGGGGTCTGGACTCCAGAGCTCTCGCCATGGTGTCCCAAGAGCAACAGAAGAGACTCGGGGGTGGCAGAGTGAGGGAAATAGCATCCATGAGCGGATCTGTTCAGCAGAGGTTGGCAAGCATCTGGAGGTGGGCTCGTTTGACACTGCAATTGCTGTACATCAAATCCCTTCAGGAGCTGCTGTGCGCTTGCTTGACTGATTGCATTTTTGTTTTTGAAAATAACAAAATCTGTAGTACAGACAGCAAAATGTTAAAGCTGATGAGTGGGCACTTGGACCTTTGATCTATTATTTATGTACTTTTCTACATATTTAAATTATTTCATAATTTAATACATATATATTTAAAAAGAAGGAACTGGATATTCTTTATTTAATTTGGCAGAAGCTGTTTTGGGAAGTCCGTCTTATCCATGCACTTTCCCTTCCCACCTGCTTTGTGAAGGTTCCAGACAGGGCCAGGAACACTGCGTTCCTTGACAGGCAAGGTTTGGTATCCCTGCTCCCCGCTCCCCCTGCACCTCTGCAGGGCAGCGGCACAATTCCAGCTTTGGCATACCCGGGAACCCCGGTGCTGGCCTCGCTGCACCCTCACAGCTCGGCTAATTCCAAGACGTGCAGGCACCGCACTGCCTCCGTCTCTGCTGTAAACAACCAGCATGAATCATCGCGGAAGTCAGTAGTCATCTCTCCCCCGTTTGCAAAGACTGGGGAACTGCAGCATCACAGGGTGACCGGCTGGAGGCCACAGAGGGAAGATAACCTGGAGGAAAAACTAGAGCTGAAAAGCTCCAGCTGGGATTGAAGGCTAGAGGCTGGAGCAGTGAGCCCTTCTGTTCTGGGTAGGGCTGGGCTCTCCCAGCAAAGGGCCTGTGTCACCAGTTGTGACCTCTCAGGGGAGCCCTGGCTGCTGAGTGGCTTCTTTGGGTGGTGTGGTCTCCCTCTGGCCAGGCCTACAGAGTGACCTTCCAGCACCCAGCCTTGCTGAGTCCCTGTAGGCCTGCTCTGAGGGAAGGGGCTGATAGTTCAGACGTTCAGAGAAGGTGCCTGGTGGCTCAGGAACTGGTCAGACTGTGTTCCAATGCTCACAGCCGCTAGGAGATACCAGGAGGACGTGATCAGGAGAAGCACTTGGCTTGAGCAGAAGGCATGGTTTCTAGGAGACTAGAACTGTTTCTTGGACCCCACCTCTATTTCTGTCTTTCCTGGACATGTTACAACCAGAGTATGCTCTCACAGTGTGACCGTATCTTTTGCTAAACTGTTTGGAATAAATTATACCTGGAATATAATCTAAGCGCCTAGGGTCCTCTCAGAGAGCTCCCTTGGGTCTGATTTTATGAGAAACCACTTGCTATAGCCTCAGAAACAGTTAAGACCCCAAATATTTTCAAACTGGTATAAGTGGCTTGGATTTTTAAAAAGTGCTCCTTTTACAGAGAAATTGTAATTTTGTTGCTGAATTATATACGTTTTAAGTCAAGACTTGAAGTATAGTTACCACATCATCATACATAAAATGTTTTCTTGGGGTATGGCTGCCGCAGCCCTTGGAAACCAATGTCATCCCTGAGAGTGTCACAGACTTTTAACAGTCCAGCCTTCTGTTCCGCCAGGGCACTTGAGGCTTGGTTCTATTTGCTGCTTTAAAATAACAGCCCTCCCTTATTCTGAGGAGAGGCAAGGATTCATCGGCCCTGACTATTTATCAGTGGTTTCTGAAGACAGGAGAATGTTTATTTTGTGAGAACATTTGTCCTGCCTTAATTTGCAGGAGACTTAAAAAGTAGCCACCATGAAACACAATAGTAAATATTTGATTCTTGTGAAACAGGTTAGTGTTTGTGATGGAATCTCTTCTACATCAGAACACCTGAGAAATCATTTTCCAATGGTCCCAACTTCGGTGTTTTCAGAGCCCTTGGAGGGGGGCGTTGCGGGCGCCAGGCATTGGAGGGACTCCACGCTCCACATTTCCTTCCCTCGCAGACTTCAAACGACCTGCTGCCGCATCGGGCATTGTTCTCTTCCTCCTCACCCAGAGGAAAGTCCCCATGGCCCATTTTCTGAGCCGTGCTTTTCCACTCTTTCGTAATCTATTATTGTGACCTTGAGATGCAGAGAGAGAAGGCTTTGGCAGGACACACTGCCTGTGGAGCCGGAGCCGCTGCTATCTGTGCCCTGGACCGCATGCTCCACTGCCATGGCTGTGCCAGTCCTACTGGTTCCTCGGCAGCCGCCACCCAAGTCAGCGCCTGCAGGAGCATGGACACTGAGAGGACTGGGACAGAGAGGAAAGTGTGCTTACAGAAGGGCTGTGTGTGTGTGTGTGTGTGTGTTAGAGAGAGACACAGAGGTAGAGACACAGGAAAGAAAGAGACCACGAGAATCTGCCTTTAAAGTAGACTTCAAGTTATTTGTTTCTAGGACTGTACCTGATAGATTTGATTCTCACCAAACTCAGTTACAAAAACTCTGTCCAGGGAAAGGAATCTGCATGCTGGGGGCACGGAGCCATGGAGACTCAGGGGCAAGAGGACTGTGGCCACCCTTTGGTCCCCACACTCATGTCCTCGTTTCCTGCAGCCCAGTTCTTCTCTCCCGCTTCACCCTGCTTTGCGTGGGCAGATGCTCCTGCCAAAGCTTACTTCATCAGATGAAATGAAGGGGAATCTGATTTGCCGCTAATTGGACTTAGTGTAGGCAATTAGGGTTAAGCTGGCATGAGGGAACCACCAGACAGACGCTGGGATTTTCATCACAGTCCTGGGAAATTCTCCCAGAATTTAAGTGGTTGCAAATCACGATATTCGTTTACAGTAGCAATATTTTAAATCAGTTTAAAACAGGATATGGGCCGCCTGGAAATAGCCAGTGCAGGCACTGCCGTTATACAGATATAAATGTACATGATGTGTGTATGTGTATATATGTGTGTATACACAGACATAAACACACGTATATACACATACAATGTATACTTCTATATTTTTATATATACCCCACATAGATGATTGATGGTGAGACTATATATGTGCGTCTCTCGCCAGGTGAACAAGGGCATTTAACAGGCACACAGTGTGTTTCCCTTTTCCTTTCCTCAGTTGCGTCATCTTCAATTCCTGTCTGGAATCAATCATTCACAGATATTGAAGCTACAGCAACAGTTCCCGGGCCGTCTAGCTCCTCCCTTGAAAGGAGTTTTCACTCTGCATGGGGCTTGCAGTGTTTTAAGCCATCACCTTGTCAGCACTTGTGGCGATGCTTCTGCCATGCCACTGTTCAACTCTTAGAGCCTGCCCTGCAAGCAGAAGCATCCATTTCACCTACTGGTGCACTCAGTCATTTCATCTTTCACTAAGTATCCAACAAACGCTTACTGATTGCTTGCTCTCCGGACAGCCCGGTGGACACCACCAATGGGGTGGGAGGTGCATGTGTTATGTGTGTCTGCATACGTGTGTTATGTGTGTATCTGTGCGTGTCTCTGTGTATGTGTGTGCTATGTGAGTAAGCGTGTGTGTGTGTCTGTGTATATATAAATACATATGTGCCTCTGTATCTCTGTGTATGTGTTATGTGTTTGCGTCTGTGTGTTGCGTGTGTTTCTGTGAGTGGCTGTGTGTGTCACTGTGTGCCCATGTGTGTCTGTATCTCTGTGAGTATGTCTGTGTGTGCTTATGTATGTGTGTGTAAGTGTGTGTCTGTGTCTGTGCGTGTCTGTGTGTCTGTGTGTATGTTTCTGTATGTGTGCATCTGTGTGTCTATATGTGTGTGTTTGTGTGTATCTCTGTGTGCCTGTGTGTATATATATGTGTGTGTCTGTGTGTATGTCTCTGTGTCTGTATGTATGTCTCTGCATGTCTGTGTGTATATGTATGTGTGTGTCTGTGTGTATGTCTTTGCATGTCTGTGTGTATATGTATGTATGTGTCAGTATGTATGTCTCTGTCAGTATGTATGTCTCTGCGTGTCTGTGTGTGTATGTATGTGTGTCTGTGTGTATGTCTCTGTGTCAGTATGTATGTCCCTCTGTCAGTATGTATGTCTCTGCGTGTCTGTGTGTGTATGTATGTGTGTATGTATATGCATCTGTGTGTGTGTGTGCATTCATGTGTGTGTCTGTGTGTTCCTGTATGTATATATCTGTGTGCCTGTGTGTGTGTGAGCTCACAGCTCTGGAGCTTACACACAGATATAGGCATACACAATCGTGCCTACACACACCTGTTGCACACTTATTCCTACTCTGTGGCTCTCAGGCTGCATGAGTAAGTCCCCAAGCCATTTCCCTCCTTGGTCAGAGCAGCCACCTGCTTTCAGGACAGCAACTGCCATTTATGTTTCCATATCTGGCCCCCAGCAACCTCCCTGAGAGTGGCTGAGGAGAAACAGACACTGACACCCCGTCCTTATCTGCAGCAGCTTCCACAGAACCACCAAAAGAAGTATCTTCAAGGGCGATGGCACAACGCAAGGACGGCAATGATGGGGGTCGGGAAGCTGCTCGGGACACCGCATTGCCCCACATTTTCTCCCCACAAATGCAGTTGCCTCTGCCCTCTGATTACGATTCCTGCTAGATATTCTGAGCAGAATGCACTTGTGCCATGGCCAGGCATTTTCCATGTTACCCTGTGCCTGCAGTGGCTCTGCCTCTGAGACCTGCCATTCTGCACACTCAGGGCTAGGTGTTAGTTTGGGAGCTGGGGCTCTCAGTCACTCCCAGCCCCCAGCAGGCAGATGTGCAGACCCCCTGGCAGGGACATGCAGTGATCAGAAAGATCTAGGGAATATGGTATGGTGGAGCAGCCCCGGAGACTCTCTAGATCCGACCCCAGTGGGGTGAGTGGGACGTGGCAGCTTTCATTCAGCTGCAGGGGAGGTGAAGCCTTCCTCTAAGACCCTGAAAACACATGGGTAAGTCCTGGGTGGTCCAGCCTGGACAAGGGCCTGGTCCGCCCAGGTGATCTGGTATAGGACTATCCTTGGGTATAAGGACAGTTTCTAACAGTTGAGGAGGGTTGTAATGAAGAAAACCCACAATCCTCCCTCAGCCCTGTCCTGTGTGGCCTCTGCCACGGGCAGGACACACTGTAGAGAACACAGAAACAGGACACAGGGCCTGTTCTCAGGGGGCCGGCAGCCAGATTGAGATGCGATGCTTAGCCTCGGTACTTCCCTCCCTCGAACCCTCCAGGAGTAGATCCGCCAGGGTTCCGTCCACGCTGATGTTACTGGTGCCAGGGAAGTAGGGGAGGAGGCGAGTGACCCTTTGTGACTTTCCAGCCATTAACCCCTCTAGGATAGATTCTCTGTAGTTTGTACTGGTGCAGTCTATGTTTGAAGACATCCTTACTTCCATTCCTCATGGCTCATCAGTTTGTGTTTTAAGTGTCACCATCCAGGTAGTCTTTCTTGGTCTTTTGTTTTCAACTTGTATTGTAGCTCTGCCACACCCGTCCCTCTAATGAGACCTAACTATTGCCTGCCTCCCACCTGCGGTCATTCATCCACCAGGCCCAAGCTTATGGGTGTTGAACAATACAGCTACTTACATTTGCCAGATTTTATGTGTGTCTTTACATGTGTATATTACCCCAGTGGAAGTCAACCCAACTGCGGGTAGAAAACAGAATTGATACGTGTGTGAGGAAAGGGATCACAGGTACAAGACTTCATGGAACTATGCACTACTTGTTCACATTTTGGTGCTCATAATGCAGTCCCTGCCCCCACCCCACCCCCAAAGATGGATGTAATTTGAGAAAGAAGACACTGCCTAGAAGAATGGAGGACTAGAAACCAAGTTAATGAGGGTCTCTAACTAACGATTGGGATCTCGTGATCAGTTTCACTCTCTTATCTTAGAGATGGCTGAGCCAGAGGCCATCACTTCATTCTTTTCTTTTTGCTGTGCCTTGCCTGTCTCCATGGTTTTCCAGGATTCCCAATGTGATAAAAGTGTATCCCAGTGTGACGTTATTTAATCTATTCTGGCAATTCAGTGTCCGTATCCATTTCCCTTCAAATATTTCACCCAAGTATCTATGCGCCACTACTGTATTTCTAATTCTAAGATACACATTAGTTCTTATTTTAGCATTTCTGAAATTGAAATACATGTAACATTGGTGGTGTGTCGTAATTCGTTAGGGTTTATTTCTTTCTTAGTGGCACACCAAATAATGGTACGTTGATGGTGCTCTAGATGGCCTCGAGAGTTCCTGAACCAGTAACAGTGGTTCTAATAACTCCCCTCCCAACGAGGGGGAGGACACAGGCTCCTTTCTGTCCCTGAAAGAATCTTGCAGGTGCTGCCCTCAATGTCTACTCCAAACCTACTTGACTCTATCTCGGTGACTGTGGCTTCAGTACTTTCACCTCCTACCTGGTGTTGGCTTCCCAGGCTGGGTCTTTGTTTGACTCCGACAGGGCTGTCTGCTAATCTGAATCCTTGCTTTGCCTCTGGTCTCCATCCTCTGCCACTTCTTGGCTTTACACTCTGCAGTCTGCAGGCATTGCACGTGCGCAAACACCAGCAATTCTCCCAGACCTCTGTCCTGCGGGGACCCAGCTGCCCGCTTGCCAGGGTCACGAGATCTGAAGGATGACACAGGCTGTCCTTTTTACTTTTGTGTCCTCAGCACTTTGCCCAGTTACTGGCACATGGTAAGGACTCCACGGATGTTGACACAATCAATCCGTGAAATAACAACTTCATTGTTTTTATCCACACGAGACATATAGGTGCAGAACATTTATTCCTTTTTTTTTCCACAGTAAGGAGGAGCTCTGGCACAGAGCTGTTTCCTAGGCATTTGATCTTGAGAGCTATTTGCTGAATTTTTCTTTTCCATGTGGTGCTTTTGTCTTTTATTTTTTTTTTCCTGGCCCTTTGGCTGGGATGGGATTTGGTTACCTTTGCTGGGGCTGTGCGTGGGCTGAGGTGGGGCACACATGTCTTATCTCTTTCTGCATAGCCTCATACCTGGCCTAGCCTTGAAATTTCCAGTTTACGTGGGGCAGGTCCAGGTTTGCTGCTGAGCCTTGCACTGGAACCTCCACTGGTTGCCTTCCAGCAGAGTCTGGATGAAGGCTATTTGCATCTGTCATATGCAAGGGACTCGGGCCTGGTACCTTATGTAGGTCAGGTTCACGTCCAGCTTTCATCTAACTTTTCTGTAAAGGCTGTGGCTCCTAACTCAGTTAACTCCCTCAGTAAGTTCAGCTATCCTCCTATTAGGATAATTGAGCTTCTCTGTGGATTGAAAGCTTTGACCTTGCTGGAGGGCAAAGGCGCATTAAGGAGGCAAGGTCCCTGCCATCAGGAATTCCCCCCACCCCCACACTCAGCAACAAGCTGAGAAGCAGGACAGGACACACAATCAATATGCCTCTCATGTAAGAGATTGATTGTTCATAGTGATTATGGATGATTTTTTTCTTGAATATTCACTCAACCAGATGTTGGTATATTAGCTTAGATGTCTTTTAGAAAATAAGGGCTACCAGTGTTTGTGCAGAAGACACTAGTCCCTCCCTTCCTTCCTTCCTTCTTTTTTTCTTTCTTGAAGTCCCTCCTTCCTTCCTTCCTTCCTTCCTCTCTCTCTCTCTCTCTCTCTCTCTCTCTCTTTCTTTCTTTCTTTCTTTTTCTCCTGCTTGCTTGCTTGCTTGCTTGTGGGAGTTTCGCTCTTGTTGCCCAGGCTGGAGTGCAGTAGCGCGATCTCGGCTCACTGTAACCTCTGCCTCCCAGGTTCAAGTGATTCTCCCACGTCAGCGTCCCAAGTAGCTGGGATGACAGGCGCCCGCCACCATGTCTGGCTAATTTTTGTATTTTTAGTAGAGACAGGGTTTCACCATGTTGGCCAGGCTGGCCTCAAACTCCTGGCCTAAACTGATCCTCCCACTTTGGCCTGCCAAAGTGCTGGGATTACAGGCATGAACCACAGCACCTGGCCTTTATTTTCTTTAGTTAGGGGCTGTGGCAGAGCTCAGACTGTAATATTCCTAAGATGGGCCGATGGGAAGGTATTTTGCTGTAGTGTGCTATGACCGGCCTGTATGGGCTCCTGGGAACTGACTGTTAAATATTCAGACATTTTGCTAGCTTGTTGGCCATGGTAGGAGTATTTATACCAAGGAAACCAGCAAATGGCATGTCAGGGTCTTTTCCCCCGCTTCCTTTGTAGAGCCAGCTTACCAGGATACCACTGATGTTGACTACATGGAGCAGCCAGGACGGATTATGGCTGGTTATTTCACTTTCTTTTTGTTTTTCAGTCCTGAATTTTATCAAGGAATACAAGGTAACATATTTATAATATAGCATAATATTATCTCATAAATATTATACATTGTAATTAATATTATAATATAATATCTTATATTCCTTGATAAATTTCAGGACTAAAATATAATCTATATTATGTATATATTCCTTATAGTATTATAAGGAATATGATATAAATATGTGACCCATTATAAATAGAACAAGAAGACAGGCATACAATTAGACTATGAAATAGTCTATAATAAAGTAAAGAATCAAGAGGTTGAAAACACACCAGGCTTGGAGACATCAGTATCCAGATGCTGTAGGATGTGCTGTGGTGCCCAGTGGGAATTCGGACGGAATGCAAGCGTCACTTTCATCAGGTGCAGCTATGCCTCCCTGCTGCGGGTCAGCAGCTAAGGCCTGCACTGAAGGAGGCCTGCCTGGCCCAGAGAGGTTGCACTCTGCCCCTTCTCCTTCCCACCCTAGGGCACAAAAGCCACTCCCTTGCCTCAAAGTAAATGACCTATGTGAGGGTTACGAACTGCTTGCGTTTAAGCCATCAACTTCCTTCAAGTTTTTGCTAATTAAAGGCAATTAGGCAAATACTTGAGAAGAAACCATTAACACTATAGTGAAGCCAGAACATTTTTAGATTTTTTTTTTCCCCTTTATGGAGCAAGCCCTAAAAGCACTCATTTCTAAAAATGATCCAAAACAACAAGGAGGAATCCTCTCCCCTCCCACCTCCATCACCAATGCCCAGTGGACCAAAGTTTTGATATGAAGAAATGAGAGTTTTCTTAGCTATCATTATCAGCAATGCCTTTACCAAAATGCAAATTCCTTGCTCCAGCCTGTCTTACACAGAGGGAGGGGTGACTTCTGAAAGATGGTGCAGGGAATAAGACCCAGGAGGTAGCATCTGAGCTAGGACTGAACAACTAAGGGAGCCAGCCCTGCAAAAATTTGGAGAAGGAGGAGACATCAAGTCCCTCAGCATATCCCAGGAATGAAAGAGAGACCCAGGTGACAGCCCCAGGTAGGGGGAGGAGGCCAGAGCCACCTGGGTGGCCCTGCAGCTCTGTGGGCCTTGTCAGCCATGTGGAGAAGTTCAGGTACTTTCTAAGTATAAAAGCCTTCAGGCCGGGCATGGTGGCTCATGCCTGTAATCCCAGCACTTTGGGAGGCAGAGGCAGGTGGATCACCTGAGGCCAGGAGTTTGAAACTAGCCTGACCAATATGGTGAAACCCCATCTCTACAAAAATTAGCTGGGCGTAGTGGCATGTGCCTATAGTCCCAGCTACTTGGGAGGCTGAGGTAGGAGAATCACTTGAACGTGGGAGACGGAGGTTGCAGTGAGCTGAGATCATGCCACTGCACTCCATACTGGGCGACAGAGCGAGACTCCATTCCAAAAAAAAAAAAAAATCCTTCAGGTTCATCACCTTGGTGAGGCAACCACCAATTTAAGTGACCTTCCAGAGCCCCCACCCCTACCCCAGGCATCCCCCCACACAAATACCTTTTTCTAAGAGTGACTAAAACTGGGGTTTCCTAATCTATATGAAACATGAATCACTTAGATGAACAGTATAAAATACCACTTACTTTTCCTGCCCTGTAAGATTGCTGATATAGCTAAAGTCTTAGGGTCTGTATATCGTAGCGCCCCAGTACATCACTGTGGTTAAAGTAAATGTGCCTGACTTTTCCCAGGCCTCTCATAGGCACACCCTTCAAACCAACATTGAACCTGAAATCCCAGTGTTCCAGGTTCAGTTAGTTTCCAATGGCACCCAGGTGTCAGGATGACCTGATGGGATGCCTCAAGTATCAGGGCCATGGGGGGATGGGAGGATGCAGGTGATGCCTTAAAGCATCACACCATCCCACCAGGCTGTTCTTCCGGAAAACACAAAACAGAGTGTTTTTCAGACTCTCAGTCTCCAGAAAGGGACTTAGTCTCCAAAAAGTTGGTTTTATCTAGATGAGTTGATAGAGAATGTCTGCTGGAATTGGGCTCTCTGATTCAGTCAGCGATTGCTATTGAAATCAGTCTTAGATAACTTTTCCCCTATCAATTACATACTCTCTTGCATCAAAATTACTTCCTGAGTGCCTCCCTCTAGCTCAGTACTGTTCTATTGCTTAGGAGACAGATATAGAAGACACTCTTTCCTGGGCAGGAGTGGGCAGTGCCCTGGTAAATGTTCATAAGTTTACTGATAAAAATTACTTACAACTCTTAGGAGTGTGATCTAACACTTCAAGGAGTATCTCTGAGAGAGGAGGATCGGATATAAAACAAATTCTGGCCTGCCAGAGAAAAGAGTCTTTCAGTGAGCTCTTGAGAGTTGAAGCCAAAGAGGCCAGATGCTGAAGAACTTGGATGCTGTCTTAATGAGTTTCACAGTTAGTCTGTAGGTGATGGAGAATCATAAAAGAATTTTAAGTAGGGGAATGACATAATCACACTTGCGTTTTAAAAATATAGCCCTGGCTGTGGTAAGTGGGGAACGGGATAAGGGTTTAGTTATCATCACGCACACTAAATTACTTCAAAACATAATGCCTTAAAATGACAGCACATTTGGTTCTGTGTGTGGCAGGGTGGAGATCAGGATTTCTGGAGCTGCTTAGCTGAGAGGTTTTGGTTAAGGGTCTCCCAGGAGGTTGCCATGAAGATGCAGGCTGGGGTCACAGGCACTGGAAGGCATGGCTAGAGCAGCAATCAGGCCATTTCCAAGTGGCTCACTCTCATAGCTGCCAAGTTGGTGATTGCTGTTTGTAGATACCCAGTTCCTTCCACATGAACCCTGCCATAGGCTGCTTGAGTATCCCCATGACATGGCAGCTGGCTCAGTCCAGAATAAGGTAAGAATGATCTGAGAAAGTGTGGTGAAAGTGGCAATGTGTTTTGTGATCTGACCTCAGAAATCACATACTGTCATTTCAGCCATGTTCTATTTGCTAGAGGAGAGCTGTTATGTCTAGCTCATGCTCAAAGGTAAAGGAATTAGACTCCACTGTTGGAAAGAAGGTGTGCTAGAGAACTTGCAGATGCAATTTATGATATTTCTTTGTGGAGGTTCCAAAATAAGAGGTTATTTTATGATTCTGGTGAAAAGGAAAAGGGGTTGTAATCTAACCCTAAAGCAGTGAGAACAGGGCACAGATTTAAAAGCCATTAGGGTGCTGGAATTGATAGGCTTTGGACACTGCTTGTAATTAGTCTTAGCTGGGAGGAATCTAGAAGAGGTGCAATCTATAGGAGGAAGGGTATGGTCAGGACACGCTACATGTGAGATGCTTTTGTACAGTGAAGTAGACATTTCAAATAGATAGTTGTACATACGAATCTATGGGATTAATCTGGAGGTTGTAAGTGTGAAAACTATGAATGTAGATGAATCACCTATCCAGTGACACCTATCCAGACCTTGCTCCAGTCTGGAGTTCTCAATCAGATGAAAAGCAAGCCCCTTGTCACGAGGCGGGGCTCTGGGTGAGCCATGTGGAACTGAGACAAGTCATGTCCAGAAAGGCGCACCTAATCAGAGCGGCTTCTTATCTTGGCGCGTAGAGTCGAGCGGTTGATGTGTGTTTCTGCATGCACTCTGCCAAAGCGGGTTGTGGAGAGTGGCCACAGGATTAAAGGGTGGGAGCAGAGTGTGGGAGAGGGCACTTAGGAATCTTTCCAGTCACTGTCGAGGGCTTTTGGGGGTAGGTGATTATGCATGTCCTGTGGTGACTGTCTGCATGACTACATGGTGACTTCAAACAGATCTACCTGCTTAATTGCAGGTTTGAAGGCGGTAGATAGTTGAAGACTTTAACTTCTGTGCCTCAGTTTCATCATCTGAAAAATGGGAATAACAGTAACTACCTTATGGATTAATATAGGATTAAATGAGATAGTGGGTATAAATGCTTAGAGAAGCTCATAGCATTAAGTAAGTGCTCAGTAAAAGGTCACTATGAACATTGGCAAATGCCCTCTTGACTAGAGTTGAGGACGAGAATGAGAAAGTAATGAGGTAGAGCCATAAAAGCAAATGTGTAGAAAGGAGCTTATTTATTAGGCTGTGAGGACTGCTGAGGGATGTTGAGCTGGGGTGACTTAGAGTCTGCATTCAGAGTCCTGGCAAGAAAGTGGACTGGAGCCCCCAGGGCAGATCAGGGTGCCTTCTCACAGGGTCATGGCGCCATGCCCTGCTTGGACTTTGCCTTGCTTTCTTTCTTTACTGGCACATTCAGGCCAATGCATAGTTTAGGAAACAGATGATGAGGAGTTACCGTTTCCCTCACTGGGTCTGACCAGAGCCACACACAGTGATTAGGGACAGGGGATCTGGTGCTCTGTTCACTGCAGAAGAACATTCCTCAGAGGGACCTCTTTCTGATTGTTCTGATCATCCCTGCTAGTTGGACAGCAGAGAGGGGCACGTTTTTCTGAAGTTGCTCCAGTCTGGAGTTCTCAATCAGATGAAAAACAAGCCCCTTGTCACGAGGCGGGGCTCTGGGCGAGCCATGTGGAACTGAGACAAGTCATGTCCAGAAAGGCGCACCTAATCAGAGCGGCTTCTTATCTTGGCGCGTAGAGTCGAGCGGTTGATGTGTGTTTCTGCATGCACTCTCCCAAGGTGACCTTTGGCCACGGCAGTCATTGCTGTGGCAGGCTGTGTCAGAGATCACAGGAATGGGTGATGAGGAAGAGCCCCTGTGTCCTGCCCTGAGAACCCCGCGGCCATCTTGCCCGCGGAGACTACAAGTCCCAGCATGCACCGCGCAAGACCCCGGCCTCAGCCCCCTTTGCAAGAGAGGCCCGGAGGCTTCCCCGTCTCCCTCAGAAACGCCCTTTCTTAATTTCTAGCAAGTTGGCAGGTGGCCGCCCAGGCCAGGACTCAAGCAAATGTTTTGTTTCAGTGCGATGGTGGTGCTCTTTTAATTCCTGGTGGCTTCCTTACACCATGGTGAGGCAGGAAAACGAGATCTCTTGCAGAGCACGGCCTCGTCTCTCATTCATTCAGCCAGAACCAGAATTCTGGCCAGATCCAGGATTTTGTCAGATGGAAGCTGCGGCCGTGAATAAAAAAAGTGAAACCAGATGTTCTTCCCTCCAGTTGCCTCATGTCCGTGCAGGGGCTTGGAGGAGGAGGCTGTAAAAATGTCACAGCCCTTGATTCCTGAGGCCCAGATTTACGCTCCAAGTAACCTTGCACCGTAAATCCGCCGCCCTCGCTGGAGCATCAGCTTCCGAAGGGGCAGGGCCCAGCTGTGGTGTTGACCAGAGCAGGCGGACGGAGCTGTAGGGACGCGGCTGGGGAACACGTGGGCAGGGAGTCTGGCCGGGAATCGAGATTGCTTTTCAAGAATTTTTACGTGGGCAAGAAGTTTTAAAAGATTGGCTCAGAGTTTGGCCTTCTTAGGAGATAACGCCAAACTCTATTTTGCATTTTAGCCTGAAAAGGAGCTTGATTTCTCTTTGGAGTGAATAGGCAGATGCAAGAGAACTTGGGAATGGAACTCACATAGGCAAAGTTTTCATTGCAGGTTGAAGTATTCGCAGGAGAAATGAGAAGCTGGCAGAGGCCAGACCTTGTGAGTCCATGGAGGCCGGGATTTATCGTGAGTGCCACAGGAAGATTTTGGATTTAAGTTTTAAAATGGTTATTCTGTCTGCTGTGGAGACAACAGATCATAGGGGTGAAGGTGAGAATGGAAGCAAAAAGCCAATTTAGGAGTATAGAAGTCCAGGCAAGTGATGATGGTGTCGTGGACAAAGAGGAAGTGTAAAAATGGTGGCTCAGAGGTGGCATGAACAGACAGTGGGAAAAATTAAGGCTGCTTCGAGGGGTTCCGGCGTGAGCAGTGGAGTGGATAGGCATGTCAGTGAGACAGAGAAGCCTGGAGAGGAGCAAGTTTGTTGATAAGATTAAGAGTTTAGTTTGGGACATGTCGGGCTGGAAACACTTAGAGACATCCTTGCCGATGTTTTCAACAGACAGTTGGATATGTGGATCTGCAGATATAATAAAAGCTCAGGGCTAGGTTATAAACTGGGGAGTCATCTTATAGATGGTAATCAGAAAAGTGCTTGGGCTTGGGCCACAATTACCCTGTGCTGTTGACACTATCATTGTTGTCACCGTTTGCCTCTCCCTGGCCACCCCACTAATACCAGGCGGGCTTTAGGTCATGGATGCAATCACACACATTGCTGTGCCTCCTCTGCCTATGGCTGGCATCTGTTTTTATTTTTCCAGCTGGACCCAAAGGTGCCACCACCGCTACCATACATGGTACAAAAGCTTCCTACCATCCTGACCCTAGACAAGAAGAATTCCTCCCAAGTTCCCCATTTCTGCTTTTTTTTAATCATCTGTCTGAAGTTTTCTGCTCTCTTAACATTCTCCCAACTTGTTGACATTTTTACGGTGGGTCTAGCCTTATTATTTAATTATTGTCACTAAACATGAGTGATTTACCTTTTCATTTTATCCATGTTGCTTAAAGTACGGGATTAGTTTTTAGTACATTCTAATGACTAAGGTCCGATAGCTGACTTTACAAAATGCTTCTAGGTGTATGTCTAACCAGCTGATGGTCAGGGCATCCCTGTTCGCATGGGGGACTGGTGGGGACATCACTTGGTGATGCTTATTGAGAAGAAGGCAGGTTGCAGTGGGTCATTCTGTGTATACTTATCATGTTTTATGCAATTTCCATTTTACATAGCTACTATGTTTTCTGTTTGTTCTAATTAAATAGTAACAAATGTTCCATTCAGTGGATTCTTCATAGAAAAGGACTCAAACAGCTTTCCCCTCCCCCAAATAAGGCTGAAAATGGATGCGCACTTGTGCCATGGAGTTAAAACCTGCACTTGTGTGTCCAAAGCCTGAACAGATGCACTGGGACAGCTGAGTGTTGCTTTGTTGATTGGGAGGGGTTGATTGTGGTCTAATGTGGAGCCCTAGCACTGCTGTTTGATCCCAGGACAGGTCCTTTTCTCCCCATATCAGTGAGCCTCATCCCCCACTTAGTCCCAAAGCTCTTAGGAAACTCATCTGAAGGAACTGACAGAGCCTCCAGCCCCAGTACCCGGCAGGGGTGCCCCCAGCTCTGCCTACTCTCTTAGTGTGTTTAGCCTTTGCAGATACCTAGATTCCTCCTGGACTGGATCTTCAGATTTCAACACACTTTGGAGCCTCGTTACTGATAACTGGGATGGCAGTGCAGATCCAGGGGTCAGGAGGGTGTGTGCTGTACAGAAAGTGTGTAGAAGATCAGAAGCCTCACAGTGGGTGAGGAGCACAAGAAGCAAAGAGAACCAGGATGGAGCTCCATCTGGGGGAGAAAGGCCAGGTCAAGGCAGAGGCTGAAACGAGCTTAGAAAAGTTCGTTGTGTTGGGGTGGGGGTGGGGGTGGGGAGAACCAGGCCAGAGAGGGTCATGGAAGCCAGGGGAGAAGAAATTTCCAGGAGGAAGAGTGATGAGTCAGTGCCCCGCAGAGGTTATTAAGACACAATGAAAGTGTCCATTAGACTTGGAAATTCAGCAGTAACCAGTGTGATAATAAGAGCTGGTTAATGGGCATGTGGTGGAGCCCAACACCAGCCTACAGGAGGTTAGTAAGTAGGACAGTGAAGCTACTTTTAGAAAATTTGGCAAAGAAGAAAGAGGGCAGAAGTTAGAGGGAGTGCCAAGGCTGCTGGAGGAATCTGATCACTAGTTTCTGTGTGTAAGGTTTTCTGCTGTTTTGCCTGGAGGTAGGGGTTTATAATGGTATCTACTTCAAGAAGGCTCAAGTCTTTAGCGGTGTGTCTCAAGGGGGTTATATATGCCAGAAAGGGGCTGGGGGAGTAACAAACCAAGAGAGCTGCCCACCTTTTTTTTTTTTTTTTGGAGACAGAGTCTTGCTCTGTCACCCAGGCTGGAGTGCAGTGGTGTGATCTCGGCTCACT
>NC_045438.1:161634323-161672748 GCF_002776525.5 Piliocolobus tephrosceles
CCCGCCTTGGCCTCCCAAAGTGCTGGGATTACAGGCATGAGCCACCACACCCGGCCGAAATCTACCCACTTTTTAACCACTCACTCTTCTGCTTGACAGCTCCACTTGTGCCTTTGCGATTCAAACCTAGGGACTCACCACCTTCAGTGCCCAGTCAAAATCCACTACAGCCCCAGCAATGAAGCCTTTTGGTGCAATTCCTGCTATCCCTGGGAGAGTATTTTTGTTGTTGTCTTTATTATGGTTTTGGTTTTCCCTGGAGAGAATTGTGATGATAAGATGAAGGGCACACCTGGAGAGGGAGAGGGCAAAGAGAACAGGGAGGGGATGTTAGCAGAGGGAGGAGAATGAGGTCTGCACACCAGTGTCAGGCCAGCGGCAGGCAGGAGTGGGCAGGAGGCAGGGCAGGGGTGAGTTGTAGAGCTCAGGGCATTCAGGACTGGCTAGCTCACCTTTCCCTGTTTAGTAGGAGGCAAGGCTACCTATTGTGCAGGATGACAAGGGAGCCATGGGGCTCCAGGAAAAAATCTGAGGTTGAACTGTTGTGGGGACTGAGAGGGAGCTGAGTGGGGCTGGGGGAGGACTGCCTCATCACCATGGCCCGGTCAAGGCTGAGGATGCAGGGTTGGTGTCCCTGGCACAAGTGGTCCAGAGTTTCTTCCATCAGTGCCATCAAGATGGGGGAAGGAAGAAAGTACGTGGGACTTAGGGGAGGGGTCAAGATTGTCAGACAGGTGAGATTATGGGCTGATGAGTCAGAGGATCTGAGGGTGATGAGCAACAGTCATCCTTTCTCTAGCCCCCCCCCACCCCAGCCTTTTTATTGAAAAGCTCATTTATTTCATTCCTGTGTTTGATACAGAGAGAGGCCGGTGGGAACATTTTTCCTTCTGGTAATCCATGCACTGAAACAAGACCCAGCAGTGAGGAAGGATCGGGAAAGGAGGCATGTGGGACTAGTTGGCAGCGGGAGGGGGAAGAACTGTGCTGATAGACCAGAACTAGTGTGCGATTTTTCTTTTTAGGCTTTATTTTTAGAGCAGTTTTAGGCTCACAGCAAAACTGAACAGAAAGTACAGAGAGTTCCCATATGCCCGCCCCCATCCCCAAAACAGTTGCTTCCATCATCAACATCCTGCACCAGTGTGGTCCATTTGTCACAACTGATGAGCTGACATTGGCACATCATTTTCACCCAAAGTCCACAGTTTGTGTTAGCGTTTACTCTTGGTGTTGTACATTCTATGGGTTTAGACAAATGTATTATGCCATGAATCCATCACTATAATATCTTATGGTTTCATTGCCCTAAAAATCCGCTGTGCTCCACCTAGTCATCCTTCCCTCCCCACTAACTCCTGGTAACCACTGATCTTTTTCCTGTCTGCATAGTTTTGCCTTTTCCAGCATGTCACATAGTTGGACTCATATAGCATGTAGCCTTTTCAAATTAGCTTCCTTTACTTAGCAATATGCATTTAAGTTTCCTCCATGTCTTTTCATGGCTTCCATAGTGCATTTCTTTTTAGTACTAGATGATATTCCACTGTCTTGATGCATGATGATTTATCCATTCACCTATTGAAGGATATCTTCACTGCTTCCAAGTTGTAGCAATTAATTAATACAATTGCTAGAAACATTTGTGTGCAGGGTTTTGTGTGGACATGTTTTTAACCCATTTGAGTAAATACCAAGGAGCACAATTTCTGGAGCGTATTGCAAAAGTAGTTCAGTTTTGTAAGAAACTGCCAAACTGTCTTCCAAACTACTATTTGGCATTCACACAGCAATGAATGGGAGTTCCTGCTGCTCCACATCCTTGCCAACACTTGACATTATTGATATTCTAGATTTGGGTCATTCTAATAAGTGTGTAGCAGTATCTCATTGTTTTAATTTGCAATTCTCTAATGACATATGATGTGGAGCATCTTTTCATACGCTTATTTGCCAGTTGTATGTCTTCTTTCATGAGGTATCTGTTCAGATCTTTTGCCCATTTTTTAATTGGGTTGTTTCCTTATTGTTGAGTCTTAAGACTTCTTTACATATTTCGAATTACAGTCCTTTTCAGATATATCTCTTGCAAACATTTTCTCCAATCTGTGGCTTTTCTTCTCATTTTCTTGACAGTGTCTTTCACAGAGCAGAAGTTTTTAATTTTAATAAAATCCAATTTATCAATTACTTCTTTAATCAATTGTTTATTTGGTGTTGTCTAAAAAGTCATTCCCAAACCCAGGGATCATTTAGATGCTTTCCTTTGTGATCTTCTAGGAGTCTTACAGTTTTAGGTTTTACATTTACATCTATGATCCATTTTAAGTTAATTTTTGTGAAGGATGTAGGTCTGTGACTAGATCAGTTCTTTTGCATGTGGATGCCCAGTTGTTTCAGCACCATTTATTGAAAAAACTATCCTTTCCCCTTTGTCAACGATCAGTTGATTGTATTTGGGTGAGGTCTACATCAGGGTTTTCTATTTTTCAATGAACAAGTAGGTTCATTGACCTACTTGTTCTTTTGCCAGTGCAAGACTGCAAGACTGTCTTGATTATAGTGTTCTTTTTGATTTATCAGTGATAGGTAATATCAATTGGTCTCCTCAGAGTTAATGAAAAGTTAGCTCCCTTATCCTCTCTTATTCATCTTTCCTCATCCCTCTTATACAGCTGTATAGTTGCTCTTTTTTTTTTTTTTGACAGAGTCTCACTGTGTCACTCAGGCTGGAGTGCAGTGGCATGATCTCGGCTCACTGCAGCCTCCTCCTTCTGGGTTCAAGCAATTCTCCTGCCTCACCCTCCCGAGTAACTGAGATTACAAGCACCCACCACCATGCCCGGCTAATTTTGTATTTTTAGTAGAGACAGGGTTTCACCATCTTGGCCAGGTTAGTCTCCAACTCCTGACCTCAGGTGATCCACCCACCTCCGCCTCCCAAAGTGCTGGTATTCCAGGCATAAGCCACTGTGCTTGGCCTATAGTTGCTTTTAATTAAATCAATAATCACTGTTTATAACACCAAAACTATGTTGATACTGTTAACAGCAAATCTGGGTGGTTTATTAGGATTACATTTTTTCTTTAGATTCTGTTTCCTTTGAAGTTATCTCTTTGCCACACTTATTAACTTACATGCTATTTTTATATGCATATGTGTAATAGTTTAAAAGCAAATCCAAAATTCTTTAATATTCTTTCTTATAAAACGCAGAGCCCTATTTCCCTTGCCTTATAAGTGGGCTATACTTAGTGAATTGCTTCTAACAAATAGAATATGGCAGAAATAATGACATGTGACTTCTGAGACTAGGTCATAAAGGGCATTACAGCCTCCCCCACCAACTTTCTCATGGATTGCCTGCTCTGGGAAAAACCAGCTGCCATGTTAGGCCACTTGAGCAGCCCTCTGAACAGGTCCATGTGGCAGGAAGCTGAGGCCTCTTGCCCATAGCCAGCAAGGAACTGAGGCCTTCTGCCAACTGCAACATGAGTCAGCCACGGTGGAGGCTGATTCCACAGTTCTGGTCATGCTTTCAGCTCACTGGAGCCCCAGCTGACATCTTGACAACCTCAGAAGAGATCCTGAGCTGAAACTACCCAGCTAAGCTGCTCCCAGATGTCTGACTTGCAGAAAATGGAAGATAATAAATACCTATCATTTTAAGTCTGAAAGTCTCAGGGTAATTTGTTATACAATACAGTATATTTGATTTCTTTCTGATGATCACTTTGTGACTAGATCTGCCATATTTCTACTGTTAAGTCTACGTAATTTTTCACTGGATGTCTTTCCCTTCTACTCCCATCTGGACTGCACAGTGTAGCTGTCAGCTCTTCCACCCTGCTGACTGGAATCACTGGTTCCTAGGTCCTTTCTCTTCCCTTATTTTCATTTATATTCTTTTCTTTTCCTGAAACCCATCAACTATTAGCTCCTAGAAGGCACATGGAAGTAGATTTTCATCCTTGCATGTCTAAAGATAGTTTTGTCTACTTTTATTCTTGATCAATGGTATGGTTGATTGCAGAATTCAAGGTAAAAAAGTGTTTTCTTTTAAAACTTTGAAGATATTCATTCTTTTCTTCTAGCATCCAATGTTGTGCTTGAAGTTCAACACCATTTACATTCTAGTTCGTTTGTGTATGACTTAGTAGTCCCCCACGTTGGAAGTTCTGGGGTCCTTGACTTGTCCCTTGTATTGTGGAATTTTATGATGCTGTGCCTTGGTGTATACGTTTGCTGAAGTAAAGAAAACCCAACTAAAAGTGTTTCATACTGCAAGTCAATTTTTTTGTCTTGCATAATAAGTCCAGAAATAAGGTGGCTCTGGGGTTGATTAACTTTGTGGCTGACTTACATCATTGGGGACTCAAGTTTTCAAAAATCTGTCTGTTCCGCCAGCGTACATTGGGTACTTCCCTTCATGGACAGAAAACGGCAGCAGCGTATGTTCCAGATATAGAAGTTGGGATTAGCTCTTCCTCTGACTCTTTTGGAAACTGTACAATATTCCCCAGAATTAATCCCAGTCTTGAGTGAGTTTCCCTTGTGCTCCCATGTCCAAAATTAAGGGATCAGCTCTTCTTAAACTTATCACCAGATAAAGGGAACACAATTAATAGAATTATCTTAGATTATTAATCAATATTTACTCCGTGAAACTGGAGTTAGGGTTGGTCTTTCCTGATAACATGACTTTGCAGTAGAATATGGGCATTTTAAACAAAATCTGAATCCTATTACAAAGAGGAATAAGGCAAAAGCTAGGGGAGGACCATCAAAATTGGTTCTTTTAGGGGGTGTGGGTCACTCATTGTGATAGATACTTGTTGAGGTTCCCTATCTGCTGATATCCCTCTTGTTTGCTCTTTGTCCTTGTGGATTTCAGCCATTTTGTTCCTTTATTATAATTTTAATGAGATCTCTGAAGGGAGAGGTGATAAATGTGTATATTCAATCTGTCACCACTATTTGAAGCCCCTTAGCCCATGCTTTTCAAACTGTGAGTTGTAATCTATCAGCAAGCTATGCTCAGGATATTAAAACAACAAAACAGCAGAAAATACAAGATCATATTGTGTGTATTGCAGAGAGTGAAATTAAATATTGTTTCATAAGACGTTTGTTTCAATTGAGTATGAGTGTGTGTATGAGTGTCTGTGTACTGAGTAGTGATGTAAAATGTGTTTCTTGCCATAAGCTGCATTAAAAAACTTCTGGGAAGCATTGCTTCAAATAAATATAAGCATTTTGTGCTCTACCATGCTATCTTACTGTCTCTGGTTTTACAGATATCTGAGGTTAGGAGAACATAGCTAGAATATTAAGTTCCATGCCTGCATGAGGTAGCAGGCAGGTGAGACTAAAATGCACTGCACATGGAGACTGACTAAGATCTGCTCCCAATAATCAGGGCTGGTCCACAGAAAGAGCAGAATTCTGCTTTCAGGAGTCTCCTGTCCATTTAGCAAACATCTGTCGAAAGGCTGCATTCCCCAAATGTTAAAGCTGCAGATGAGTTCTTCTCCACTTCTCATCTTCAGATGAGTTCTTCTCATGCCAGGCTTCTGCTGAGTTACATATCATAAACCTGGAGCTTCAAAACACAGTGGGATCATGGTTTGTTTTCACAAATTATTTTAAATCCATCTTGCCCTTTCCAGGCAGTTGTATTCTGCAAAGCCCGATGTGTACATTTCCTATGTCTAAAGATTCTCAGGACATGAAAACATCCTTCCGTGAAATCAATATTCTTAGACTCAAAATGCGTCTTGGGAAGCTCTTTCCTCTGTCCGAGTGAGGCTGCTTTCAGCTGCTCCAGTAACCAGCACGAAACCCCGCAACTCAACAATCCCCATGGCCGCGGGGTGGCCTGGAGAACTTCTCCTCCGTCTGGCGGCCTTTCAGTCCCCTCTTGCTTTAGGGTTTTGCCTTATCCAATGCCCTTGACTATTTCCATCTTGCCATCTTTGTTACATTGGTTTCTATTGCCCATTTTGAAAATTCTTTGTTAATCCCTACCTACTTCCTCCAACATTTTCTCCCTCCTCTCTTTCTAACTTACCCAATTACTGTTCTAACAGGTTTTTTCCTTCCTTACCATCCTTGTTTTGCTCGCTCCTTTTTTTTTTCTTGCCCTTGAAGCATCCTCTGTGCTTCAACATCCCCCATGCAACCCCATACCCCATCCCTGTCACGGTTTACAAGCACTGTTGACATCCCCCTTGCCCCTTGCTGTGAAGGCCTAGACTAGGCAGAACATGCCTCACAGACAGTGCACAGCAGGGAAGGCAGCCTGTGGGAGGTAACTGATGGGCCAGGCTCTGAATATCAGAGCTGGGCCCTGACAAGAAAGGGCTCCTCTGCCATGTCTTGTCCAAAACTTTCATCATGTTACCTGTAGGAAGTCATGAAGGTCACTCTTTACCAAATTCGCTGGTTAATGAATGTTGAGAGACTAGCATACATTTAAGTGGGACAGAATCAAGATCCAAAATATCTTGGAAGGCATGGAAATAGGCTGATTCTAACAGGAAAATATGCCACTGTCTTCACCTGGGCAGGGGGGGCGGGGGCGGGGAGGGAAACGAATAGCACAGGACCAGGATAAGGGAACTGTGGCTGAGCAGACAAAAAGACTTAACAGGGTTTTAGTCAAAAGTAGGGTAAAAGAAGCCACCAGCAGATGTGGACCCCACAAAGCTGATTTGAGGTTAGACTTTAGAGAAATACAATGTTTGGAATGAGCAGCTGGTCAGGCACCACACTCAAGAAGGAAATGGCCAAACATCCATTTGTCAAGACCAACCAGGACAGGTCGAAAGAATGAAGCATGGGGCTGGGCGCAGTGACTCATGCCTGCAATCCTAGCACTTTGGGAGGCAAAGCCAGGCAGATCACCTGAGGTCAGGAGTTCGAGACCATCCTGGCCAACATGGTAAAACCCTGTCTCTACCAAAAATACAAAAATTAGCCAGGCATGGTAGTGCACACCTGTAATCCCAGCTACTTGGGAGGGTGAGGCACAAGAATCACTTGAACCCAGGAGGTGGAGGTTGCAATGAGCCAAGATTGCACCATTGCACTTCAGCCTGGGCAACAGAGCAAGACTCCATCTCAAAAAAAAAAAAAAAAAAAAAGGGGGGGGGGGATGTAGTGGCTTATGCCTGTAATCCCAGCACTTTGGGAGGCCAAGGTGGGCAGATCACTAGGTCAGAAGATCAAGACCATCCTGACTGACACGTTGAAACCCCATCTCTACTAAAAATACAAAAAATTAGGCAGGTGTGGTGTCACACACCTATAGTCCCATCTGCTGAGGCGGCTGAGGCACAAGAACCACCTGAATCCAGGAGGCAGAAGTTGCAGTGAGCCAAGATCGTGCCACTGCACTCCAGCCTGGGCAACAGGGCAAGACTCCATCTCAGAAAAAAAAAAAAAGAAAAAAAAAAAATTAAGCATAGTTAGTGCAGGGAAAAAAGGATGTGATAACAGTATTCAAATAATGAGGAAGAGAAATCAGACATTGGGCTCCAAGGCAGAGGACTAAGGTCCCTGGAGTCAAGCTTCATTTTCAACAGAGAGATGCACTTCACAGTAGTCAAAGTTGTCCAAGAATGGATGGGCTGTTTCATGAGGAAGTATGTCTCACTTTGAAAAACTTTGAATACTTGGTGCAGTGTTTCCAGAGAGATTCAAACATTGAATATGTTCTTAAACAAGATGGCAATCACAACCATTTATGGTTGATACTAACACTAAAACAATAGGAATAACTAACATTAATTGGGCACTTACTATTGATATGTGGTACTCAATGTCTTCTCTGCATTATCTTATTTAAACCTTTACCATAACACTATTGGGGTAGTTATACTACTACCATCTTAGGGTTGAGGAAACAGGCTCAGGGAGGTGAAGAATGTGCCCAAAATCACAGCAGTGAAGAATGAAGCCTTTTTGGTGTGACTAAAAATCTAACAGGTTGAGAGATCTGATAGTTGTTTATTATGGACATTGGAGGGGTAGAGTGGAATGGCATGGTTTTTTTCCATTATGGCTGCAAACAACAAAGGCAGGTGCTTTCTGCACTTTGTATAGGAATGGTACAGTTGCAAGGCAGACAAGAGGGCCCCAAAGGAATCTAACAGAGCTGTCGACTAAGTGGAATTAGTCTACCAGAAAACATATTGTATGAATATTCATGCAATATAATCTTTGTCCAGCTGAATAGTTTTTTGGTATAATTTATTAGGAAAATTTCATGAAAACTATGTGTCAGTTTGACTTTTGAATTACTGCACCCATGATTTTGTTTCTGATGCCTATAGGATTAGAGAGTGATGACTCACAGTCCCTCATGACTCCCTGGATCAACAGCCAATGTTACTTCTGACTATTTGACAATTTCAACAGAAAGACTGTGAGTTGTTTTATATTTTATCCAGCCTGTACATGGTTGTCAGTGGGAAATTTAGTCCGAATACCTAGTCCAATGCTGTTGGAAACTGGAAGCACTATCAATGAAGTGAAGTTCCCCATTCAGTTTCAGGTGCACTCGATGCTAGACTGTGAGTGATATTTCTATGGTTAGCACGCCTCGGGGTTAAAGGCTCCCTAGTCTTTGTCAACTGAAACCAATGAATTGAATGAGGAAGAAGGAAGAGTTGCAGAGCCAGACCAGATGCCGATGACCAAGTGTACCGAACTGGGCCACTCAGAGGGCCTGCCGAGGTCCTAGCACCTACTGTGCAGAGGGCAGGATCTGAAAATGAAATGTTTCTGAGTGGTGTGCAACAAACAGTAATCACTTCCTAAAGAAACGTCAGGCACGGTGACAGATTGGACAACAGCAGCGAGAAGGGACTGGCTAACGACTTGCCTCCTTGGGTTCTGAGGCCAGGGTGGGGGAGAGGAAATGCAATGAGAAACGGGGTGGGGAGAAGGCAGTGAGAACCCCACCACCCCAGCTCTGGGCTTGTGAGCAGGTGGTGAGACCTCAGGGCTGGGGTTTGGTCACCTGTCACCTCTGCTAGATGCTTTAATCTGCCCAGGCCCTTAAGGGGCAAAGGTCTTCCAATGAGATGGCGTCATGAATTCAGGGCTGTCCGGAGGAGCTTGCACGGAGAAATGAATAGTAAGATTACTCAGGCCCCCTCCCTCCCTGCCTCTGGTGACCCTTACGGAGGGGAGGCCCACTGTGCTGCCCCAGGCTTTTTCCAGCACGCCAGAGCTCTTCCTTGGGGTGGAACCCCTTGGTGAATCAGGAGGAGATGTGCGGTGGGAAGAAGAGATGGTGTGGTGGGAGGAGGGGCAGAGGCCAATCCTGGATGCCCCAGGGACTCTTTGAAATGCAGAGCGGCCCTGGCTGGGGCCGCCCAAGTGGCGCTCGCGTTGGCCCCAGGGAGGGTTGCCACGTTCTTACCTCTCTGGCAAAGCCAGGGTATGAGCTGGGGTTGTGACACACGTGTGTTTAGGGCCAAGCGGTTGGTCCCTGAATTGGGTCACCTCAGAGACGGGCAACGGGGATCCATCCCGATTGCTGGGATCGGATTTCGTCCTTCCTTATAAAACCCAGCCGTGCCCCAGGCTTCTGCCAGCACCAAGGCGCTCCTTTGTCCTAGCGTTCCAGGAGGCTGAAGAGCTAAGTGACCCAAAGGGCATGGATCCCAAGCCGCCCCAGCGCGCTCTCTGCGAACCGGCTCTAGGCGCTGGGTCGGGCTGCTGGGCCCCGGGGGCTCTAAGGGGACAGGATGTGTTGGGACCTCCACGTATCTTCCTAGCACGCGCAAGGGCTGCAGCCTAACTTTCCCAAGAGCAGTGTCACAGCTTTGGAGTTGGAGGGCCTCCCCCCTCCCCCGCCTGTCTTTCTAACTTGTTTTTCTGCTGACGCTGGAGCCACAGTACTTTTGCTTTTTGAAACACCCTGTAATTGGAAAAAAAAAAAAAAAAAAAAAAAAAAAAAACGACCAGACCGAGCCTGCTCAGTGTTATGAGACAGGCACGTGCTGCCCTCTAATGGCTCCCGCCTTGTGGGTTTGCAGGCTCCCCGGGGAACGGGCGCCCCAGGCCTTCCTTCCTGGAGGGTCTGGGGAGAGTTTCCTTCTTCAGGGCAAGCGGGCCCCTTTCCCTGCAGCCTGCTCAAGCGTCGGGGAAAGATGTCCGAAGACAGGCAGCTTTATGTGGCTGGCTGTGAGAGGAAAACGATCCCACATTCACTCCAGACCAGGAGCGTTTCTTGGAGCCGTGTACCCTACAACTTAGGAAGGAGCTGCTCATCCTTCCTCCCTCTCAGTCCCTCTGTGTCTACAGAGGAAAGCACAGCGCATGGCAAAGGCCTGTCAGCAGGCTGGTGCACGCAAACAGGCTTCCTTTTCCTGCCCAGCTGGCCAGAGGGGATGCGGGGGATGGGGTAAAATGCTGCTGATACGCCCCTCAGACTTTCCACTGGCAGCCTCCGGAACCAACTCAAAAGCCGAACACAAACCTCTTGAAAAAAACATCTGCTGAGTTAATGTTTGCAGAAGCTGAAGAAATTGGCTGGACGTAGTCCAGTTCTGTTTAGAGGGGAAACTAGGATTTAATCAAGGAACAAAGTTCATAGGTGTGGGAGGAAAACCTGGGAAACATTCTGTTTTGGTAGCTGGGAAGCTTGTCTCCAGAAGTGAAGGAAAGAAGCTGAAAGAGGAACTTGAATTTTCCTCCAGCGAGCTCAGATCTGGCAAAGGGAGAGCGTGATGCTAGTGTGAGCTCTGTGGCTCGGCGGGAAACAGTGCAAAAGTTAGTGTTCCCAAGTTTAGAACGTTTTATATAGTGAGGGTTCTTGGAAAAAAACACAGCGCAAAGCAGAGTGCAAAATGGTCCTTCTTGAGCTTTTCCTAAGTTGGGAGTTACTGGTCACAGAGCTTAATGAGGCAGTTCCTGTGGGAGCGGCTGCTTGGGGTGGCAGACCACTGCTAAATTCTGCCCCGGGAAGGGTGATGGAGGCAGAAAGTGGAGAAGGTTGGGTTGAAATCTGACTGAATGAGCCTCATTTTCAGAGGAGGGTTAGACAAGAAGTCCTTTTCCTGGCTGGCCACTTCTTGTAGAAATGGAAAAGAAGTTTCTTTTTTTTTTTCCTTATTTAGATCTTCAGTTACAAAAGGCTGTCATTAGGAAACGAGTCTTTCCCCATCCCTTCCCTGCTCAACTTTAGAGGATGAAAGGTTTTGTTTTTTTTGTTTGTTTGTTTGTTTTTTTCCTTCCCTCTTTTCTGATAATCCTGAGCAAATTCTGAAGAAATACAATTTTTTTAAAAAAGTGTTCTCTCTTTCAACAGAACTGGCCTGAACTTTTGGCCTAGTCTCTTTCCATAAGCCTGATGGTGCTCACCCAGCCCCAGATTGTGTGAGCAGCTCTCTAGGGCTCTAGGAGCCCTGGGCATGTCCTCTCAGGCCCTGTGGGAACTCTGGGGCCCTGCTCCCACATTGTAAGGGATCGTCAGGAAAGGATAAAGCTGGCTGTTCGTACTGGCTTCCTCAAGGGGACAGAGCTGGGTCTGAAATAATATGTGTATTTTCTACCTTGAGGGTTTGTTTTATGGGCACCCCTGCAATCCACAGCTTAAAGATGCCACAGGTGCCTTTGGGAGATGTTTTTCTGGTGTTGTTCAGCAGGGAGCCCCTTTCCCCTAACCAAGCATTTCACACAAAGCCAGTCCCAAGTCTGGAGACATTAGTATTTCCACTGGAAATACTAATTTCTGGATTAGTATTATCCAGAAAATACTGGATTCCTGCTGAGCTGCACGCATCTGTTCCCTAGTTGGTTCTATTTGGGTAAAATCAAAAGTAAACAGAGGGCCCTGGGCTTATATGTGAGGTTTAAAACAAAAGGATGTAATCAGAGGGCCTCTAAAGAGTTATTTGAATCCCTGACATTCCACGATTTGCTGTTAATGTTCTTCTAACAGTGGCTGGAGGAAGCCAGCAAGATCTGAATGCCATGGTGTCCTGGGGAAAATGGCACCCAGCAGAAGGACTTCAGCTCAGCAGAAGGTAGACCAGGCTTCGAATATACCCTACCCCATGCAACAGGCAGCACACCAAATCCAGGCAACCTTTGCATCTTGGCTTTACCCCCCACCTCCTTTTTTTTTGAGATCGGGTGTTGCTCTGTCAACCAGGCTGGAGTGCAGTGGCGCGATCACGGCTCAATGCAGCCTGAACTGCCTGAGCTGAAGTGATTCTCCCACCTCAGCCTCCTGCGTAGCTGGGACCACAGGCACATTGCCACACCCAGCTAATAAAAAAAAAAATTATTTGTAGAGGCATCTCACTTTGTTGCCCAAACTGGTCTCCAACTCGTGGGCTCAAGCAATCCTCCCACCCTGGCCTCCCAAAGTACTGAGATGACAAGCGTGAGCCACCACACCTGGTCAGCTTTGCCACTTTTATAGGCTCACAGGCAAGTTACTTCTCCAAGCCTTAGTTTCCTCTCTGGTAAAATGAAGATGTTGTGAGCATTAGATTGTTTGGATGCAGGGCTTATTCTATTGTAAGAAGTCAGTATTATTATTTTTAAGGCTTGAGCAGATGGGAATGACATGCAGAGCTGGTTTTGGTGAGCTCTGTGCTGCATTTGGACCGTGGGCAGGTGCGGGAAGGGATATAGGATCCAAGTAGAAAGAAAAGCTTTGCGAAGAAAGACGATGATTCAGAGAGGACAGACCTGGGGCTCTTGTGGAGATACTGGTTCAGATCACAACCTGAGCCTTGAGAGCAGCCTGGCAGGCAGGAGTCAGAGAGAGCTGGAGAAACACAGGGAGGAGAAACCTGAGAGGCCAACTCCGCATGGGGAATCCAGCAGAGAAGAGAATAAGACAGGACCCGCAGGGAGAAGTTTTGGCAAAGAGTGGAAAAGGGGAGCCGAGGGGGCCCCAAACTGGGAGCCAGTCCAAAGACACCAGTCTGCCAGGCTGAGAGGGAACTTGGAGCAACAGTTTCTTAAGCACTTGATTAATGAGTAAGCTGCTGGCTGATTCAGGTAAGGGTGCACCTGTGATTTACCTAATCCCTACAAAGCTCACACAGTGAGATCTCCATGCACTCAAGTTGTTTTGTACTTGAAGTGCTTGACTGAGCCTGGACTGTGCTGAACAGCCTTGTGGGAGGGACTCCTAAGAGAAAGCTTTTTAAAAACAAAAATGGACTCTTTTAGGGGTGGTTGTTCTTGCTCATTAACCAAAGTGGCAATAAAAACAAAAATCAGAGTTGCTTTTAAACTTGGGAGCTCCAGAAGCTATTATGGGACAAAATGTGAGCAAAAGTTAATAGGCTAGCATATCATTCTAGAATTTAGATTCTCTTCCATCCTTGTGACCTTTCTTGTATAGATAGGTTTTAATTTTTGTTCCTATAAACTAAAAAACTTTTAATTAAACCATAACATGCATTGAGAAAACTGGCAAAATTCTAAATATTTGGTTTGATAAAAGTTCAAAAACTAAAAAGGCTTACGTAACCAGCACTCCCATTAAACTATAGAACACGACCAGCTCCCGGGTTCCATAGCTTAGTTTGCCTGTATTTCCTCCCTTTGGTTAAAAAAAAAAATTAATTGCGGTAAAATACACACAACATAAAATTTACCATCTTAACCATTTCAAAGTATACAGTTCAGTGACATTAAGTGTGTTCACATTGTTGTGCAACCCTCAACACCGTCCACCTCCAGAACTTTTATTTTGCAAAACTGAAACTCTGTACACCTTAAACAACTCCCCATTTCCTCTGCTCCCAGCCTTTGGCAACCGTTGTTCTACCTTCTGTCTCTATGGATAGTACTCCGCTAGGTGCTTCATGCAAGTGGAATCATAAAGCATTCGTGCTTGTGTGTCTGGCTTATTTCGCTGAGCTTGATGTTCACAAGGTTTATCCATGCTGCAGCGTATATCAGAATCTCCTTCGTTTTAAAGGCTGAATATATTTCATTGTGTGGATACACCACATTTTGTTTACTCATTCATCTGTTGATGGACGCTTGAGTTGCCTCCATCCTTCAGCTATTGTACATAGTGCTGTTTTGCACACGGGTGTGTAAAAATGTCTTTGAGGCCCTGCTTTACATTCTTTTGGGAATATACCCAGAAGTGGAATTGCTGGATTGTATGACAATTCCATGTTTAATTTTTTGAAGAACTGCCGTACTGATTATTCACAGCTGGTCTTGTTGGTTTTTAACTTTATATTCATGGAATCATTGAGTGTGTACTCTTGTGTCGGGATTTTTTAGTTCAACTTCGTGTTTGTGAAACTCAACTTTTGTTGATGTCATTTTCAACAAGCATCTAGTGTTCTAAGGAGTTACAATTACTTGATTTTTGTTTGTGTGTGTGTTTTATATTCTCTCATGTCTTATAAGTCATGCTTTTTTTTTTATAGGTAGATCCACCAGTTCTATCATTAGCTGTGCAGCATGTGGTAAGCTTATTGAGTAGAGTAGAACATTTCTTCTTTAAAGTTCAACAGAAACTTTTGCCAAACACATTTTCTAGAAGTTATATTAGGTCTTGTGATTCTCATCTCCTGTGGGGACATCAAGTCCCAGCTCTTTGTTTCTGGTGCTCTAATAAACTTCACACTCTATGTGACGATTCCTGCAGAGTCCCCCAGTTGGGCCTACTAGTATAGCCAGGATGCTTTCTAACTTTAGGGTCCTTTTATAATTTTATGATAGAGTACTTTGATGAGCCCTTTAGTTATCCTGGCTGAGAAGCACTCCATCTGTTAAGATAACCCTACATTTCACACCTCCTCTAAACCGGCTTTCCCAGTGAACTCCTCTATCCAGAACCACCCGGCTGAAAACAGTGCAGTTGGAATTACCTCTTTGCAGAACCCCTGAAGCTCCTGTGGGTTTCTCTGAATACTTTGTTTTTTAAAAGAAAACAGAAACATTTTTGTAGATTGTTGAGAGAGAAACATTTCTTGTAAATCAGAATATCTAGTTCAGTAATGTGTTAACATCACCTCTTTAACAACGTCTTGTTGAAATGTTTCAGCAAGGTCCAGCTTTGCTCCAGGGAGTCAGAGAAGTGTGCCCTAACTTGGTTGTGGGGAACAGAGCATTTCCTCTGAGGAAGGAGTTTCTAGGACTAGAAATGGGGGCCTGGGGATCTCCCTAAGTCATCAACTTACGGTGAAGCAGAGCAGGCAGATACCTTTCCAGGCTCTTCAGTGATTTCAGGGTGGAGCATGGAATAGGAGCTGCTCATGATATGTTTAGATGGAGTCGGGGGTCCTGGGTTTGAGTCCCTCCTCTGACTCTTAACAGAACTGTAATCTTGAGCAGGTCATTTGACCTTGCAGAGTCCTGGTTTCTCCATTGGTGAAAAAAGCATCATTTATAGAGATCTTAAGTTGTCTTTTGTCTGTTGTCTTTTTTATGCCTCCATTCCCAGAAAGCCTCCCAGCCTTTGAGCTCCTCATCTTCTTAGGAGGTTTGTGATGTAGGTCTTAAGCAGATTTTTCCCTCATGGATTTTATTTTGAAAGCTTAAAGTCATTCAGGAGATCATGCTAGCTCGTGCCCAAGGATGGAGTGTATGTGAGGACAAGACCATTGAGGCTGGTGCTTTTGGTTTTGTTTTCAAGGAGAGCTAGCTGCCCAGCAGAGACAAGACAGGTTGTTTTCCCAAGGCTAGGGGAGAGTCGGTAGGTTGGGAATTCAGGGGGGATCACTAGGAACTTGAGTCCTGGATTGTCACAGTCATAGCTCCCAGAGGTGGCCAAACCTTGGAAGGGGGTGGTACATCCTGTGAGCAGCACACAGATCTCTTTACAGTACCAGGTGGGCCAAGACAATGATCTAGTAAGGATGACAGAGAAGCCACCATGCATATTCTCCTTTGCTCACAACCCTGGACTTTTGCCTTTGGAACAACTAACTGCAGGAGCTGGGATGAGACGGGACAGTGGAGAAAGGGTTGAGATTGAATTTCTGACCACTCTCGTGGCATCTGGGCTTAGAATTCATTTAATTTGATCAAAATGAAGAAATGGCCAGGCACAGTGGGCCAGTGGCCCACTGGCAATAATCCCAGCACTTTGGGAGGCCAAGGCGGGCAGATCGGCTGAAGTCAGGAGTTCGAGACCAGCCTGGCCAACACGGTGAAACCCCATCTCTATTAAAAATACAAAAATTAGCCAGGCATGGTGGCGGGTGCCTGTAATCCCAGCTACTGGGGAGGCTGAGGCAGGAGAATTGCTTGAACCCGGAAGGTGGAGGTTGCAGTGAGCCAAGATCATGCCATTGCACTCCAGCCAGGGCAACAAGAGCAAAACTCCGTCAAAAAATAAATAAATAAATAAATAAGAAGAAGAAGAAATAAATGTTTCTGGAGCAAAATTTCTACTGGCCACATATAAAATGGAGACATCTTAGTTCACAGCTCCATGACTGTTGTAGGAATGAAGAAAGGTGATGTGTGTGGAAAGATAGTAAATCATGAAGCACTCCACCAGTTCCCATGAGGAGCTGGCTCTCCTGGCTACAGAGAAGTGCAGGTCCCAGGCTCTCTTACTTATGGGTAGCTGGGAGTGGAAAGTTTCCACAGTGAGGCTGGCTTCCCCAGGCCTCTGCATGGGGTTTTCCAGGGCCTGTTGCATCCATGGGCTTGCCAGAACAGGATGTTGACAGTTAGGGCTGCTTCCTCTGTGGGATGGAGAAGGGTGTTGCCTCTAAACGCTGATGCTGCAGGTTTTGCTTAGTTTAGTATGGAAAAGAGAGAGTTTCAAACACACCTTGGAAATTTTCTGATGGGATTCTGTGTCCACACTCTGTTACGCCTCAGCTATCTGCAGATAGTGCTGGAAAATGATTTATTATTCCTGCAGTAGTAACTCATTCACAGAGAATTGGGACCACTTGAGCAGGGAGGACCTTAGCCTGAATGGGAAGGACCTTAGCCTGAATGGGGAGGACCTTAGCCTGAATTGGGAGCATCTTAGCCTGAGTCTAGTCCCACGCTGGCCAGTGGAAATCTAATGTGGCCACAATGGGACCATATGTGTTATTTCAGTTGTTTTAAGTGGCCACATTATAACAAGTAAAAAAAAGAGATGAGATGAAATAAATTCTTATGATATATTTTAATCTGCTTGATGTATAAAAATAGTATCATTATAACAAATAATCGATATAAAATATAAATAATATAAAATGTAATATATTAATATTCATGGGTTACTTTATATTCTTTTTTGTTCTTTATTTAATGTTTGAAATCCAGTGTACATTTATACTTAAAGCACATCTCAATTTGGACTAGTCACATGGTTAATGACTACACGAGGCTTCTGAATTACACATCGCAGGTCTACACCAGGAGTCTCAACTCGGGGCTGGATGCCCCATTTCGGGGACATGTAGCAATGTCTGCAGGCATTTTTGATTCTCACAACTGTAGGAGAGTAGAGGCCACGGATGTTGCTAAACATCCTACAAATGCACAGGGCAATCCCCGCAACAAAGAATCTTCTGTCTCAAGATATCAGTAGTTCCAAGTTTGAGAAATCCTGATCTAGACTAAGGTCTGTCCCTACCCCTTGCCCTTTTGTATTTCCCCACAGTGATGGGAACGAGGCACAAGAGCCCATTGGTAGCAGGTCCAGTGTTGGCACTCAGGTGTCCTGAGTGGGGCCCCGGGGCAGCTCTGCTCGCCCACACCTTCTCTAGGCTTGTGGCTGTAGCAGGTGTTCTCAATCCTTCCTCCAGCAAAGCTCAGCAGAGGAACATAAGTGACAGGACCCAAGCCACAAGCAAGAAACCACACCCCCCACAAAGTTCCTTAGCACAGAAGTTCCTTTTGTGTTACATGAAAATTTAGGGAAAATTCACCCGCTTGTCAGAACCTGAAGACTGGCCAGAGAGACAAAGGAAACGCTGAACCCAGCAAGAATTCCACGGCTGACACTGGGCCAGCTCTGAAGGGGGACCTTCGAAGCATGGAGGTCAGAAGAGGAGCATCTTACGATGAGATTGGGTTTCTTACCCAACAACAAGAGGACCAGGAACAGTTTTTTAAATTTAAATTTTAATTTTAATATTTTTTGAGAGGAAGTTTTGCTCTGTCTCCCAGACTGGAGTGCAGTGGCACGATCTTGGTTTACTGCAACCTCCGCCTCCTGGGTTCAAGTGGTTCTCCTGCCTCAGCCTCCCAAGTAGCTGGGATTACAGATGCCTGCCGCCACCATGCCCAGCTAATTTTTTGTATTTTAGTAGAGATGGGGTTTCATCATGTTGGTCAGGCTGGTCTCAAACTCCTGACCTCAAATGATCCGCCCTTTTTGGCCTCCCAAAGTGCTGGGATTATAGGCGTGAGTCACCGCACCCGGCAGGAACAGTTTTCTGAATGTCCATTTGAATGTTTATTCTCATCAGTCAATGAAAAGTAGGTTGCCGTGACTAGAAGTCACAGCTTAGAATACAATGACCCATCGTGTTTCCTTGGCTCCCGAGGAGCCCTTTTCCTCTACAGTAGGTATGTAGATTTGGAACTTGAAATTTTTGTAGAAACTTGCAGAATGAGTGATTGAATGAATGAATGAATCTTACAGAACAGATATAAACTAGTCTTTTTTCTTCGCTTCAGTGTTAAATCACGAGGTTGGTTTTTAAAGTTCTATTTTAAAATCTTTATTGATATGTAACAGTTGTACATATTTTGGAGGTATATATGGTATTTTGATGCCTCTATACAATATGCAATGATCAAAGCAGCGTAATTGGGATATCCATCATCTCAAACATTTATTTTTCCTTTGTGTTGAGAACATTGCAGTTCTTCTCTTCTAGCTACCTTGAAATGTACAATAAATTGTATAAATCACCTCGTTATTTCACAGTTGCCCTTCCCTGACCCTTGGCCTGCCTCTTTGCTGTTCTCGCCTCCAGCCCCCTTCTGCATTCTTGCATTTGTTTGTGAATGGCTTGACTCCAGGATGGAAGTGTGGCACTCTGGTAGCTACCTGGAAGCCTTCCACCCCAGCCATGGGCCTGGTCTTGGGGGTCCCTAGAATACATTTATTTTCTCTGTGTCTTGCACCCCAGGGGAATTTTACACCTCACTTCTGGAATCTATGACCTTTGGGATTTCCTGGAGCCTGTCCATTCACCACAGAGAGAGGGGTCCTTTGCACATTTCTGAAGGACCAGGAAGCCTTCCGCCCATCCCAAACAGACTCCATACTCGTGGCATAAAGTGGTTATGCTTGCTGGTTGGCAAAGGATGGGCCACGGCATAGTCACTCCATGTGTGTTTTATCTGGGACTACTGCTCATTTTTGCCCCCCCCCCTTAGGTGTTTCACTGCTCATTCACTCAATAGAGGTTGAGTAAGCAGAATTCAAACTACCTGCATTCATTTTGTCATCAGCATGTGTTAAGGACAGAGTTGCAGCTGTTGGAGAACGAGGTTCAGGAGAAGCCCTCTGGCTCTAATGCACGGCTCTAATACCCTAGCCCTGTCTGTGTCATCATGGGCCAACTGCTGGAATCCTGGCCTCTAAAGGTGGACAGATGTCAAAGGCCAAGTGACGCCTGGGAATTCCCAGTCCTCTGACCCATGGGTGCAGCCTGACCTACCTTCCTCCATGGTCCCTATTTTTTTCAGGCTATCAGCAAGAGACTGAGAGTTCTCTAACTCCACTGGGTGTGCTGGGTGCTGTCTCATTGAGATCCAGAACAATAGTCCTGATTCTTGGAAGTGGAAATAAAGTGGCTTAAAGCTGAAAATGAGAGCCTTGTTCTGCAAAAGAGGAAGAGTGCCTTCCGTGTTACTTGGAGCCGGCTTAATCCACTTAATGCCTTTCAGCTTGGTCACACGGAGGCACTAGCCACAAGGTCATGGCTACAGTGCCAGTCCCCGGTCCCAGGCAGCTGCCCAGTGTGCTCATGCAGTTAGAATGTCCACAGACTAGGACACTGGGCCAAGCACACGGACTGCTCTGTCCACCGACCAAGCACAGATTAAGTACTTTGTAGACACTGAGAGCTGTGCTTCTGAGGGAATTAAAGGATAGCTTTTGAAAACTATTTTTCTTTCCTCTTTCTCATCTCCTCATTATTTTATTTACTTGAAACAGTATATACAATGTCCTTTTTAAATGAGGTGAAGCCCAGAATCTAGGGATCTGTTTTGAAGTGCAGTGGGGTTTGCCAGATCACTCATGAGGACTCTGCCTAATCTTGCCAGTCTCCTGGCTCTCATTAGCTAGAACATAGGCCTGCGTGTGGAAGGGACCCCCAGCATCTCTGCAGCAGCTGGGGAGGGCCATGAAGTGAGAGGCAGATGGAGCTTCCCTGCTGCTGTGCAGCTGTTTGCTCACCACTTCCCCTTGCAGGCAGCTCCCTGCGGCTGGACTAGGGATGTGCTGCTACACAACATGGCCTTGTGCTGCGGACGGATGCTAGGAGCCACCTGGCCTGTAATGCAAGTGCTACAATTAACAGGAGCAAGTGTTTCACTTTGCATTCAGGCCCCAGGTTTTTTTGTTTTGTTTTTGAGACGGCATCAGGCTGGAGTGCAGTGCTGCAATCACCGTACACTGTAGCCCCGGCCTCCTGGACTCAAGTGACCCTCCCACCTTAGCCTCCTGAGTAACTGAGACTACAGCCACCATACCCAGCTAATTAATTTTAATTTTAATTTTTAGTAGAGACGGGGTCTTGCTGTGTTGGCCAGGCGGTCAGGCCCCAGTTTTGCAGTTGTATTTGCTGACCTGGTACATCGCTTCTGCTGAATCTTAATGAAAACATTCTTGGACAGGGATGAGTCACAGATGCTTTCATGAAACCCATTTCAGAGCACTGTTGGCCCAGGTCCTCCGTGGATGCAGCACTCTTCCCATGGGTGCACGATGGTCATTTACTCCTGGAAAAGGACCTGAGGAGGTAAATGTAGAAGGAATGTCACATCTCACTTTTTCTGCTCCATCTCTGGCTCTGCTGCTTTTGTTTTTATTTTAAGAGACAATACCACGTTCTGCTGGAAAGGGGGTTCCTTGGGGAGTTATTTTCAGGGGGAGGATACGAGGACACTGGCACAAGGAAAACCTGCTCTAACTGCATTAGTTTTTCTAGACTCTTTTCTATTGTGGGTTAAAAAGTTGGAAATGCAAAACTCTTGGGAAGACAGGCCATGTGCTTTCACGGTACACAAATGGATCTTAAAGCCATCCACCCTCCAACTCATCTGTGTTGGAGAACGGTGAAGCCAAGCAGCACTAGAAAAAGCATCCTATGCAGCAACTCCGCCCGATGCTGCAGCTGCCAGCGACCCCTCTTTGGAAGGGCGGCTGCTGAGCGCTGGCACTTGCTGAAGTTACTGAGAGCCATTACTGTGTGCTTTTGCACGCCTCGTAGCACCTCCCAAAAAGAAAGTACTCAGGCGCCACGTTTGGCCTCTCCTCCTTCCCTGGCCACTTCCAGGCCTCTGTTGTGCATGTTCTCTTACTTCCCTCTGGGCGCTGGTTTGGGCAGCACAGGAAGTGTGTGGCACCCAGATGCATAAGCATCAGACGGAAAGAGGAGGCTGGATGGCGGAGGTGTCCCCTCTGCCATCCTGCCCTGCTGCCTTTGTCTCCCTGGTCTCTCCTCTGGGCGCTTAGCACATTCTCCAACAGATATCCACACGCAGGGCTAAGTTCAGGTCCTCAGGGCACAGATTGGTAGGGTAGGTGCAGTAAGGCTGAAGTCCTGGACACAGCAGCCTCCCCGAGGCTCTTCCCAGCTCCTGGCGGAGCCCATTCTCTGCTCTGTCCAGGGCTTGTCGAGGGCGTCTCCCGACTTCTTTGGGAAAGCAGTTTGTTTGCCTTTCTCTTTCAACACTCGCCCATTTATCACAAACCCACAAGGGTTTAGACAGCCACGCAGCTCCTGCCTGGTTAGGACACATGGGGAATGGAAGAATTACGACTTCAGTGCCCCCAAGAGGTGATGCAAGTTGAAAACATAATCGGATGCAAAAAAAGGTCTAGATTGATTCATACGTGCTAGTGCCTGAACATTTTCAGAGGGACCCAGGAATTCCTTCCATCCAAGCCTCTGCTGTGTGCAGAGGGAGCAGTAAGGCAGCAGCAGGTCATTCACTGCTCATTCACTCAATAGAGGTTGAGTAAGCAGAATTCCAACTAGCTGCATTCATTTTGTCATCAGGGACCTCACAGTCCAGGAAGGAGACAAGCTGCCTGCCCATGCATCTGGCAGGAGGGGTACCCTGCTGGAGGCTGGGCACCCAGAATGAAGCAGGCTCTTCCATGCACCCTGCTCCCAGGCCTTTCTTCGCAGAGGCCGAACACAGAGGTGCATAAATCAGACTCCAGTCTTGAACAGTAATATGTGTGCTCACCAAACAACTCCTGTGGGGCTGAGCCTACGTGGATTAACAGGGCGAAGATTTGTGGGGAAATCTTCCCTCACTCACCTGCCTCTCACATTCTGTGCCTCCTGGAGACCCTTCAGAATCTCTCTCTCTCTTAGAGCCAAGCCTCCTGCTGTGTGGCTCTCTCCTTCTCCCTCCCCTTTGTCAACCTCAAACCACATTTCCCCTGTCTCCCTCAGCCCCTTAGACGTTTTCTTTACTTCTCCTTCCTTTTATCAGTAGGTCTCAGTTCCCTTGCGAGTTCTTTCCCACCCCTCCCCCATCAGCTTATGGAAGCTTGGAGTGGAGCACAGCAAACCAAGGGGCCTCTTTTGGGACCCCATGACAGTGCAGGGCTGCACCTGAGCCCTGTGCCTCTGGAAGATGGCCAAAGGCAATTGCCCACACTTGTATGTCAGATGTCTCCCATCCTTTTGTGTTCCAGGAAATGACTTACTGCAAAGAACCACGCTTCCCCACAAGACTTCGAGAAGACCCACTGTCACGGACTGAGTTGTGTCCTCCTAAAATGCACATGTTGGAGTCCTAACCCCCAGTAACTCAGAGTGTGACCGTATTTGGAGAGGTCTTTAAAGAGGTGATGAAGGTAAAATGAAGTCGCTAGTGTGGGCCCTAATCCAGCATGACAGGTGTCCTCCTAAGTAGAGGAGATGAGGACACAGACACACATGGAGGAAAGACCGTGTGGGAAAACAGGGAGAAGACGGCCGAGGAGAGAGGCCGGAGGAGAAACCAGCCCTGTCCATGTGTTGATCTGGGACTTCCAGCCTCCAGCATGGTGAGATGATGCATCTCTGTGGTTAAGCCTCCACTGTGCAGTACTTTGTTATGGCAGCCCTACTAGCAGACCAGTAGGTCCGTCCATAAATACTGTATACTTGTTCTTGTGATTTCCGTAACAGTCATGGGTGACCCCCTTGTTTCCTGTGATAAGGACACACAGAGACCCTCCAAATTACCATTCTTTGTTTCTTAAATGATTAGCTGAACTATTTGTTCCTCCAAACAAGCTAGAAACAGAGCTAGATATTCCAGCTGATTGACAGATGCCTCCTGATGACATGAACATCCCAGCTGTAAAATCACCCCCACTTGGAACTGGTTCACCCCTCCCTTTGAAAGTCTAGACAAAACCAGCTGCCAGGACAGAGGGGAAACCCATCTGGAGCCCTGTCTTCTCCACCCAGGGAGTGAGACCCCTTGAACTCGTCAAGCTCCTTCTGTGACTGATCGGAGATCCCACTGTGAGTCCAGCTCCCGGTCCCGTGCTCCGGATATCGGTCCTTGGCAGCATGGTAAGGATTTGATTTTGATATTTGCTTGAGTGCTCTTCGGGCTTTGTTTTGTAGTTGGTTTCTGTTTAACCTTCGTACTACGGAAAATTCTCAATCCGCTTCTCCCCCGCCTCCTTTAAAAATCCCTTCCGATGATATGTATTCCACTGTGATGAAAATTCAGTTCATTATCCCCCCAAAATGGCAAGATTTCCCTGAGGACAAGTCGGAACTGCAGTGACCTCTCTGAGGCACCTGGAATCTCCCTAATCGTGTCCATCTACAGCCCCACTGAAGATCTCTTCTCTTCAAAGGCCAGCTTATTTTGCTTGGTATGAGGACGCTGAAACATGAGAAAATGTCTCCAATCTACTTCAAACTGAGCAGTCCCTTAAGCACATCTCTCTTACTACCAACCTCTCCTCCCACTCCTTCTCCACCCTTAATGAAACCTCTCAACACTTCTTCCCCCCACCCCTCTATGGGCCCTGCCCTGATGCTTTCCCCCTCCACCCAGTATTCCTCCTTAGTCTGAGGGACTTCTGTTTTCCTCCTCTAGCCCCTGCTCCCCAATCTTCCCTGCTCCCACTTCCCTACGTCATCCCGATTTGTTGATGCTTCCCCGGTATAATGGAAGGCCCATGACCCGAGGGCCCAACTGAATAAGGACTCACTCAGGTCCACATGCAATTGTTAAGGGCTTTTCAGACAATGAGAATAGGGAAGAGTTTAGTAATCCGTCCGTCTGGTCCTTGGGGTATATTCTTCTGGGTTCCCTGAACCGTATCAATTTTTGCAGCTGTTAATGGGTACCAGAGATGCCACTTTATGTTTTGAAAAAGCCAGATGGGTCACTCTTCATGAGGACTTTCAAAGAAATCAGAACACCCGGATGCAGGCCAAAACTATAGGGGAGAGGCTTTAGAATCCATTCCCACTGTCTCTCCTCAAAACCTGGTCAAATATAAAAGATGGCAGACAACACAGAGATGAATTTGCCTCTCACTATAGACATAGATTAGAAAATGTTAGAAAGGATGACATTTTGAGAGAGTCCGTTGAGACAGTTGCTAAAGCTTAACAAAATATATGATCTCATCTTATATTTGATGACTGAGCCACTTTTGCTTTTATTATAATTATGTTAATGGCTTCTGATCAGAAATCAGAGATATTACCCCAAAACACAACGTAAGTAGGCAGAACGCTTCTCTCTCTGAAAGTGTACACTAGCCCAACATTCTGAAGACTCCATGAGAGAAGAGGCCAAATCAACACAGTGCAAACTGATGGCTGCACAACTTCACTGACCAGGAGGAAGCAAACCAGGCCAATCTGCTCATTCCAAACCCCAACTTGTTAGGTACACGTGCAGATATAAATAAAAACAATGCTCGGCTTGGGATTGCCTGGCTTTAAAACACAAAAGAGAGCAAGAGCTTAAAAATTCATCTTTTAATGACTTTCTTGGAAGGGTGTTCCCCTTTGTGTCCGCACTAACTCATAAGAGGAGAGAATCTTCCACATCAGTGGGCACTCCACTCCCTTCCTAATGGACCCAGAGCAACACATCTCACCATGAACACCTCTTACCACTCTCCCTAAGAGCACACAAGTCATGCCTGTGGTGGGACTTGATGAGCATCCACATGCTGCTTTTGTCAGAGCCTTATTCTGTCTTATTAGGACCCTCCCCACCCAGCACAGCTTCTTAGTTCCACTACCCAGTAAACCTTCTGGAAAGAGAGTTACTTTCCAACTGGACTGTCAGTAGTTTTGCTCCCCTGAAGGCCTCACCCTTGAGGGCCTTGGGTCCCAGCCTTGCATTCTTTGCCTTTTCATGGCTCTCATTGACCATCACACTTTTCTTGCTTCTGTCAAAATCCCTGATCCCCCTTTAAAACCTCAAGTACAAACTATGCTAACTAAAATACCCGACTGCCTCTGAGCTGGTCACTTCACTGACACAGGCCAAATTAAGGAGGCTGAACCTCTCAAAGTAGAAATAGAACCTTCCATGCCACTCTCAACATTACTGTAATATCCTAAAGACAAGAATTCTCCAAGATCTTCAACTTATAATTCAAGGTGTCCTTCACAAAGCACTCCTAGTGTCCATGTCTAATTCCTGTGATACTCCCATCCTCTCAGTAAAGAGGCTCAATGGGTACCAGCTAGTCCAAGGCTTGCAAGCAATTATTCAAATAGACAATGCCAGGCTTTCTCTAAGGACCCCAACACCATTCTGGCTTCTCTCCATGCCCCACTATTCATCTCATAGTCATCAACTTATGTTCTGCTTTTTGTTTTGGACAGAGTCTCACTCTGTTGCCCAGGCTGGAGTGCAGTGGTGTGATCTTGGCTAACTGCAACCTCCACCTCCCAGGTTCAAGTGACTTTCCTATCTCAGCCTCCCGAGTAGCTGGGATTGCAGGCACACACCACCATGCCCGGCTAGTTTTTTTTGTGTGTGTTTTCAGTAGAGATGGGGTTTCACCATGTTGGCCAGGCTGGTCTCAAACTCCTGACCTCAGGTGATCCACCCGTCTCAGCCTCCCAAAGTGCTGGGATTAGAGGCATAAGCCAGTGTGCCCGGCCACGTTCTGCTTTTATCAGTATGCTTTTCAACCCTGACTCAAATATCCTTTTGCCTTCACCTGGAAAGGTCAACAATACACATGAACTGCCATGCCTCAGGGGTTTACTGAGGCCCCCACCTATCTCTCCAGGACCCCTTTCAGGCTATGCTGGGCACTGGTTGTTGAGGAAGAATGCCTTGGATTCACAGTTTTCCAGTTTATTTGTCTATAAAGCCCTAATGTGAACAATCTTTCTCTTGATGAGTGTTTTCAATGACAACCAAATAATCGTGTTTCCCCTAGGTCAGTGATTCTTAACCAAGGGCGTCTTGCCCCTCAGGGGACAATCGGCAATTTCGAAAGGAGACACTTTTGATTGTCTCAAGTGGAAGGGAGGAGATGCTACCAGTGCCTCGTGGGTGGAGGCCAGGATGCTGCTACACATCCTGCAGTGCACAGGATGGTCCCCACATCAAAGAGTGATCCCACCAAAAATAGCAGTAGTGTCAAGGCTTAGAAATGCTAATCAAGACAGTAACCCTTTCCAATCTTATTTAATAAATAAAAAGAGCTCAACCAGTTTGCTTTAGTGATGGAGGATGGTTCTCACAGCAGTGTCCTGCCTTTAAATTGTATGAGCTGTAGTGTAGAAATAGAAATGGAACAGTTATCTTTTTGTCTAGTTTTTGGACACAAAATTGGTCCAGAGCACACCATGAAGGATGATTCTGGGAAATCAGATATTGCTGATGAAAGAGAACTTGGCTGGGAAATAGCTCTGGGTTCTAGCTCTGGTTCTAATGCTACCTGGCTGGGTGTGTGGGACTGTCACTCTCCTCCGGGGGTGGAACTAAAGCATCTTCAGACTTTTGCTGCCTGTAACAGAGTTTCTTCTAGAACAAGTCTATGCATGAGTCAGTTGAGAGAGTTGCTGAAGCTTAACAGAATATAAAGGAATAAGGAAGAAGAAACCACTCCACCTCTGCCCTTCCACTGCCGCCTGCAGGGTACGTCCACTCAGAGCACGGGCTCCCCATGTGACCCACTTCCCCTCTTCTGCATGGGCTTGAGGGAGGAGGAGGCCTGGCATGACAGAAGGCTGGCCAGGGGTGAGGTCCGTGCCTGGGGACTGGTGATGTGAGAATGGGCTGAGCAGAGAGGAATTCTGTGGCATCTGTTTTTAAAATGGAGTCCGGGGATGAGCAGTAGCTTATGAATGTTCTCAAGAAAGAAATGGTGACTAGCCTTGGACATTTTGATGTTGCTCTTTGAAAACATCCATATTCTCTTTTGGGATGAATTATAGTTCACTTGTGATACTTCTTTTAAATATATTTTTTAATCTTTAAATTTATTTTAATTTTAATTTTTTTTTTAGAGATGATGCCTTCCTCTGTTGCCCAGATTGGAGTGCAGCGGCACCATTATAGCTCACTGCGGCCTCGAACTCCTGGGCTCAAGTGATCCTCCCGCCACAATTTCCCAAATAGCTTGGGCTACACATGTGACTTATGATATTTCTTCTTATACAGGAAGCTGAATTTTTTTCTTTAACTTGCAGGAAGAAGTCTGTGGCATTTTTAAAATTTATTTTTGTCTTCACAAACAAGTAGAGTAAGTGATTTAAAAATGTATACATGTGAAATCTTTTTCATAGGTTATCCATATTATATGGTAAGCAAGTTAAACGTATAAAAGGCTGTAGAGAGAAAAAAGGATCCTCCCAGCTTGCGGGTGGGTGATCTTTGTTTTCTTATCACTATGGTCTTGGAGGGCATAGAAGAAGTTGGAGAGTTGATGCCATAGTGAAGCATGCACCAAACTGAGGAGGCTCAGGTCTTGGGACAGCTTAGGGAAAGAAACAGGGTCTTCATGCAGAGGCTGAATGGGACGGCTGCCAGGAAGGTGATATTCTGTTCTGGATGTACATTTCCAGGGCAATAAATGACTGCATACACTTGAGGCGGTTGCCCTTCTGCTCTGTCGATGAAAGAAGAGGGGACAAAAAGCAAGGGACAGGAACAAGGCATGAAATTGAGGCTTTTGGAGTTATAGGCTGGAACTGTGCTGATTTTTCTTCTGAAAGAGTTCACTAAGGTGTATTAGCTAACCACTTATGTCTTTCCTTCTGTGTCATCATTTTCTTTTCTTTCTTTCTTTTTTTTTTGAGACGGAGTTTTGCTCTTGTTGTCAAGGTTGGAGTGCAGTGGCGTGATCTTGGCTCACTGTGACCTCCTCCGCCTGAGTTCAAGTGATTCTCTTGCCTCAGCTCCTGAGTGGCTGGGATTACAGGCGCGCACCACCACGCCCAGCTAACTTTTGTATTTTTTGGTACAGACGGAGTTTCATCACGTTGGCCAGGCTGGTCTTGAACTCCTGACCTTAGTTGATCTGCCCGCCTTGGCCTCCCAAAGTGCTGGGACTATAAGTATGAGCCACCATACCCAACCCATGTCATCATTTTCAGTGTAAGTAGTCGTCTAACACAGAGAAGTAACACGTGTTTGAAAGAATAGAGTAGGGTTGCTTGATCTCCTGTGTTTTCTTAGAGTCCTGCTGTTTTCTTTCTGTGTTCAGAGCAAGTTCTGATTTGGACACAAAGCATGGCTTCTGGGGCTGTCAGCGCTGCCACGTACTTACTTGGCTGTCGGCTTACCATGCTTACTGTGCTGGCTTTGAGTCTCGCTGATTCCCATGCATCATGGGTCCTTGGAATTCTGTGCTCATGGGGATCCCCAACATGACCTGTGCGTGGGACAGCAGGGAAGGAGGACATGTGCACTGCATAGCTCCCCTCTGCTCACATGCATCTCTACTGTCCCACAGGACTTCACTCATAAAACACAAGTTCACAGGTAAGATTAAGAATGTTAAGATGGTGATGGCAGAGCACTAAGCCAAGTGTGGGTCCTTCTAGACACAAGGCCCTGTGCAGCGTGACAGGTTGGCCACCATGAAGTAGACTCTGCCCATCTGGATGTGAAACCAGGAGGGCTGAGGGGTCTTGAAACATGAGATGAGCTGCCTAAGGCCAAAACCAATTCTCTGAGGATGGTAGAGCCAAGAGCTGGAAGGAATTTATGATAACAACGCTGAGCCACTGGTTTTCATTTCCTTGGAACTTGCTGAACTTGTTATCTGAGATTAGAATATCCTTCTTTTTAAAGGTGGTTTGAGCTGAGTGTCTGTTACTTGCAGGTGAAAGCTTTCTCATGTACACAGAGGACATCTTGTCCATAATGAGTGAAGGCCATACTACTTTACCTTTATTTTCCTTACCAGGCTCCATCTCCATAGCCTGCTTTTGACAAAGGTGGATACATAATTCTAGGGGCCACCTAGCTGGTTCTAATAAGACTTTGGAAGTCAAAAGCTAAAGAAGACCAGGAGACCAAGCTGGAAATCAAGCTCTTCAATCAGATTCCAGAGGAAATGCCATTCCACCCAATCACCTAGCCACAACAGTTCCCTTCCTTCAAGATGCTGCGTTTACAAGCACTGCCTCTTTAGGCAAATGGATTACCTTGTAAGAGTGACCTGTGACCTGAAAAAGCATTAGCCCAGTCACACCCAGGCTTAATTGAGCCATTTGAGTCTCACTGCCTCTCTGTGTTAGTTCCTCTTGCTTTCAGCTAAAGGGTCCTTCTGTTTAGGTGGTGAAAAAAATGATCGTTAAAAACAATTAATAAACCTGGGGACCTCTGATACCATGAGCCCAGCCAGAGATCTGTGTCAAGCAAATCCTTGCAGACAGTTCTGCCAGCCTGCAGATGTCTGTTTGCCTCTCGTGGATTTGATAAGTGCTCATTTATGCCAAGGTGGCTGTAATCATAGTACAGAGGCCTCTGGGAGATATTGTTCACGCTGACCTTACAAACTGAAAACCATTATCTTTTCCTTACCTGAGACCCTGGGGAGTAGTCAGCTCACTCCCTGCCAATGGCCTAAGATGGTTGCTGATGTCACGGTTGAGGAATATCTAGGAGTAATAAACATAAGTAGCTGGAAAATGCCAATTCTGACAACTTGACAACATCATTATCAACATTCTTAAGTACTTACAAGTCTTTTCTTTTTTTTTTTGGAGACAGAGTCTCACTCTGTTGCACAGACTGAAGTGCAGTGGCGTGATCTTGGCTCACTACAAGCTTTACCTTCTGGGTTCCCAAGCGAATTTCCTGCCTCAGCCTCCTGAGTAGCTGGGATTACAGGCACACAGTATGGTGCCCAGCTAATTTTTATATTTTCAGTGGAGAAGGGGTTTCATCGTGTTGGCCAAGCTGATCTCGAACTCCTGACCTCAGGTGATCTGCCTGCTTCAGTCTCCCAAAGTGTTGGGATTACAGGCATGAGCCACCGTGCCTGGCCATGAATACTTAGAGTCACAGAAGTTTATGGTTAGAGAATTCTCACAGAGGTGACCTGGTTCAGCCCTACCATCAAGGTCATTGAGACACTGGCACCTTGCCCAAGGTCATGCCAACCTGAGATTAGGCGTTTCCTGCCCAATGCCCTTTCCCCATTTCCCACACCTATTGTTCATACTAATTTATTGCAGGTCTTATTTCTATAGTCTCCTTTAATTGCTTTCTGTTCACGGGACACTCTCTTCAGGATAAGATTGCAGGTATTTTTTTTTATATTACTTCCCCTTGTCCCTGAGGCTGTAGGGTTTCGAGCTGAAACCAGTCAAAAAGGACTTCCTGCTGAGTGACTTTTGCCCAGGCAGCAGGGCTGAGGAGCTGGGGACGAAGAAGAGACCCTGGCTGTATTCTTTCTGATATGTGTTACAAATCAGGCTTGAGTTAATTTGGTCAGGTTCAATAATGCGCTGCAGTTACTCTGTAAATACCTGGAATCATGGAGGGTCAGGTCTGGAAGGAGATTTAAAGACAACCTGGTCTTATGGTTCTCTAACTGTGCTCCAAGGAACCCTAGGGGCTCCTGTGTGGGGGTCGGGGGGTGCCTTCTGTTCAACCTCTAAAAGCAGGTGGGCTGGAGAGCTGAGCTGACTTAGGCCTAGGCCTTGGCCCCTTTTCTTGAGATATTTTATTTAATAGTGTGGCTGTACCAGATTTCTTGTAAACAAAGGGCTGGATGATAGAGCATTGTTGACAGCTATGAATCTAGTCCAGCTCTTTCATTTTCACCATGAGAAAATGAGGCTTGGAATGAGGGAAAAGGGACTAGGTGACTGCGTGCAGAGCTGCACACCTAGCTAGTGACAGCAGCCGGGATGGAAACTCTTTGCAGATGCCCCCTCGATACCTTGCAGAGATGGCCTGGTCCCTCTAAGAAGCTGTGTTTTTGGCTTGATTGAGAGGTTGAAGTACAGAAACCAACTCTATGGTGTCTGCTCATCTGGGAAAAGAAAGGGACAAAATCTACACTTACTGAGTGACTACTGTGTCACGGACATGGAAAATACATCCACTCATTCAGAGCAGGTTTGTGGAGCACCTCCTGCATAGCAGATGCTGCCTTGCCTGTCACGGGTGCTCCTTCCTGTAAACCTCCCAACAAGCCTGCAGGGGAAGCTATTACATGCTCCAGAGCTGAAGGCTCTCAGGGTTACACAGCTCGCTCACCGGTGGCTGTTCACCACATCTGAACTGACACCCTTTGAACTCCAAATCTGCTGTCCCACATCACATCCTAATATGCTTTTAATTTTTTTTTAAATGTCTCCAGAAGTCAGCAGCTGTCTGAAGCTTTCCAAAGACTTGAAACTCAGTTTAAAAAAAAGAAATGTGAGTTTCCCTTTATCTATTTGGAAAATGGCCGGGCGGGGACTGGGCCCTCGGTGCCGGTTCTCCTGGGGAGATCGTCTTCGGTCAGCAGAGCTCCCTTAGAGTCCTAATCTGTTTCCTGATTTGGGCTTTCATGATTGACACACATGCAGCTTTAGCCTTGTCTCCTGTTCACAGGGAAAATTCTGCTCATCTTGCAGCTCAGCTGCAGGGCGGATCTGGGAGCAGCTGTCCCTCGGGGAGATGGGTGAGGCCGTCGGAATGCCAGCGATGGAGAGATAGCAAACTGTGGTGGAGGGAGAAACTGTTAACGTGCACGAGGGCACCAGCCTTCAGTGGTGCAAGAAGTTTTCAACTGTCCTTGTCTTTCAAAAGACACTGTGTCTCAACAGAGTGTCAGCAACTTCTGAAGCCATTTCAGGCTGTATTTGTTAATCACGTTTTAGAATTCTTCCTGGGTGGGCTCTGCCCAGCTTCTGGTGGTCTAAATATTAGAAATCAGACTGATGTGGGTGCTGGGAGGGGAAGGAATTATGGAAAGACAACGTGAAGGGAAGTTCAGGATTTGTGGCAACTCTTGCCAGGGGTTTGAGGCAAGCTGTGTAGGATCTGGTTCAATTGTTCTGTCTCATACTGGGAATATGATGGCTACCATTCCTTGGAAAATGTGCATTTTCAGCATTAATAAGCAGGATTTTTTTTTTCCCTTGCTCTTAGAGTGTGTTGTTAAAAGTTAGTGGTAGTGATGGTTTTATTTATTTTAAAATTTTTTAAGGTTTTTTTTTTGTAGAGCTGAGGTCTCCTTATGATGCTTAGGCTGGTCTTGAACTCCTGGGCTCAAGCAGTCTCCCACTTCAGCCTTCCAAAGTGCTGGAACTACAGGTGTGAGCCACTGCACCCAGCTTCATTTTTATGTTATTAATTGAAGAGTATATTCTCCCCCACTAAAAAGTGGTCATTTTCCAGACTAACTTTAAAGAAGAATGAAACACCTTCCTCTTCCAGGCAGCTAAATCTAAATATTATATTCTTTTTTAAAGCAACTCCATAGCAAAGATGTGGCAACTGCAGGCGAAGTATCTCTGAGCAGGAGATCAATGCAAAAATGCAACTGGGAAGGGGGCTCGAGGGCCGGTTTCAGGGAGGTTGGAACTGCTGTGTTCTCATCAGCAGAAGTGGCTCCTGCCCACCCCCATCCCAATCCCTTCTCATGTGCGACAGGGTCTGTGAGCTCCCTCCCTACCGGGTAGGTTCTATGGGAGTGTGGGCACATACCCTGGGGGGGGGCCGAGGGACTTACTCACTTCGTGAGCGCCAGTGTAGTAGTGAAGGGAATGCCTGATGAAAACAACATTCTACCAGTATGCGCTGCTTTCTAACCTACAAAGCGCTTCTGTGTATACTGTCCCATTTGAGAATTCTAAGTAGAGTCCTGAACAGGCTGGAGCAGATCGCCCACTCCAAGGGACAGATGTTGGCTGGTACTATTGGTATTCATGGAAGATTCCTTCTGACACTCCCTCCTTTTTTGTAATTGCCATGAACTTGAGCACTGGGCCAACATAAATCATCCAAGGATGAACACGCTGCACACGGACGGCTCCTCTTTGTTTGTTTTTGAAGGGATTCCATCTCTATTCTCTTGCCATGTGCTCCTTCACCTCCCTCTCCACCCCCGTCTTTCATTTCTTTCTCTCTGGAAAAGATATTTCAACTCACAGGACTGGGATGTTGAAACAGACACCCAAGAGTATCACAGATGGGCCAGGCCTGGACCTCTTGGGACAACATTCCTCACGACTTTTAGAAGAGATTAGGGATTTGGGACTGGTGGCAACTGGTAACATTTTCAGTGTTTGGTAAACAGCCAGGGTCCCGAGCTCTGGGAACAGCCTGATTTAGCTCTTTGTTTAAGTTTTGGGTTAGAGGCTCCCAAGAAGCTGGTGCAGGGGAAAGAAATTAACAACCATGGCTCATTCACAGCCAGGCAGCCAAATGGACAGCTCTATAAGACTCAAGCCGACAGCGGAGAGAGCGCAATTGAACAGCCTTGGCGCAGCTTTCAGAGGAGAACGTTCTTCACCCCAACTGCTCTGCATCTGCCTGGACATCTGCCAAGATCTGTGAGCACTACAGCGTTGGTATGCTTTGGGTGAGGCCCGTGGCCATGGCAACGAGTTGGGAGCAACCCGGTCCCTGGGAATGAGAACAGTGGCTAAAATCAGGCAGGCGAGGGATAGGGAGGAGAGGTAAAGGTTGGACTTGCCTGAAGATGGAGTCGTTTTATTGTTGTGGGTAAAGCTGCTACCGTCAGGGGCTGTTTACAGAGCGAGTGCAGCTCAAGCTGGGAGCGTGTTAGACTCAGCGACTGCGATCAACCTACTGACTTGTTCCCATGAGACAGAGTAGATTAACTGCTGCAGTACTGGTCATGTACCACCAACCTCCTGTGAACCAGCCCTCATTGAAACATTTATGTGAAAGGCCATGGTGTTCCCGTAAGAGGGTGCCTGTTATCTCCCTTGACCAACTCTTCAATATGCCTCATTCTCACACACTGGTGTGCAGGAAAGAGCCCAGCATACCCCCATTGACAGAGATGCTCTGTATGTGGAAAGTCTTCGAGTAGAGCACTGGGTTCAGGTTTGAAGATGTGAGTTCTCATGCCAGCAAGGCCATTACCTCCCAGTGACCTCACGTCTCGATTTCCTCAACCACAAAACAAAGGCATTGGTGAGGTGACCTCCAAGGTCTCTCCGGTTCTCACCTTCTGTGTCTCTACAGACTGGAGAGTAGAAGATTATGAGGCACTTTTATTAGTTGAGTCTTCTTCATTTTCTGTTTCCATTTCTTTGAAGTCATCAGCTGGAGTTGAGGACAAGTTTTAACAACAGATAGGTTTCTTTTCTTTTTGTCTCTTAAAAAAAAATTTACTTAAAAAAATAAAGGCTAAGCATAGTGGCTCATACCGGTAATCCCAGCACTTTGGGAGGCCAAAGTGGGAGGATAGATTTTGAGTTTGAGACCAGCCTGGGCAACATAGTGAGACTCTGTCTGTACAAAAAAATTTAAATTAGCTAGGCATGGTGGTGTGTGCCTGTAGTCCTAGCTACTCTGGAGGCAAAGGCAGGAGGATCACTTGAACCTGGGAGGTTGAGACCACAGTGAGCTATGATTGTGCTACTGAACTCTAGCCTGAGCAACAGAGCAAGACCCTGTCTCTTTAGAAAAAAGACTATTTTTTAAGAACACTTTTAGGTTCACAGCGAAATTAGGAGGAAGGTACAGAGATATGTCACATGCCCCCTGCCCCCATGCATGCACAGCTTCTCCCATTAGCAATGTCCCCACTCAAATGGTGCCTTTGTTATAATCAATGACCCTCTACTGACACATCATCATCATCCAAAGTCCATAGTTTACGTTAGGGTTCACTGTTGGTGGTGTACATTCCATGGGCTTGAACAAATGAATAATGACATTATCCACCACTGCAGGATCATACAGAGTAGTCTCACTGCCCTAAACATCCTCTGTGCTCCACCTATTTGTCCCTCCCTGCACTCTAACTCCTGGCAACAACTGATCTTTTTACTGCCTCGATAGCTTTGCCTTCTTCGGAATGCCATGTAGTTGAAATCATACATCATGAAGCCTTTTCAGATTGGCTTCATATTGTTTTCTTTTATTTCCTTTCTTCTTCCTCCCGCCATCTTTCCTCCTTTCCTGTCTGTATTCCTAACTCTTGGATGTATTTTCCAGCATCATGACTTGATGGGACTTTTGCTAAGGTAGACAATCATAAAAAGTCACAAATCTTTTGTCAGCCTTATTGCCTCACCTCTGAGATGGTCCCAACACTCTTTAAGGCTCACTTTTCCAGTCCACAGATTCCCCAGCAGAAGTCCAAGCTGCTGAGCCTCACGTCTTCTTTTGCGCTAGTAATCTTTACCACTACTTCACTGGAGTATTGTAGCATTTGAAAATTTTCATATGAAGCCATAGTTCCGGGTTTTCTTTTTCTTTTTTTTTTTTTTTTGAGACGGAGTCTTGTCCTGTTGCCCAGGCTGGAGTGCAGTGGTGCAATCTCAGCTCACTGCAAGCTCTGCCTCACGAGTTCAAGTGATTCTCTTGCCTCAGCCTCCCAAGTAGCTGGGATTACAGGTGCGCCACCAGGCCCAGCTAAATGTTTTGGCATTTTTAATAGAGATGGGGTTTCACCATGTTGGCCAGGCTGGTCTGAAACTCCTGACCTCAGGTGATCTGCCCGCCTCGGCCTCCCAAAGTGCTGGGATTAAAGGTGTGAGCCACTGCACCTGGCCTGAAGCCATAGTTCTTAACCTCAGTTATGCAATAGAATTATCTGGGGAATTTAAAAATTAGAAAAAACCCACACCTGAAGATTGTGATCTAATTGGTCTTGCGTAGGGCCTGGGCACTGGTATTTTTTAAATGTTTCCCAAGTGATGCTAATGTAGCCATTCTGCAAGCCACGGTTGAAAGGCTTATTCAAGCATCCTGTTGCTGAATGCATGTCATCCTTACCATTTGACTCTGGAGGTTGTTTTCTTGTCTTCTGATGTGGCTGCCCTGTTGAGGCGTGCCCCTTAGATTGGAGATTACTCCCTGCAGTAGGTCGCCTGGAACATGATCCCCAGGGATCCCTGCTTCCTGGTATTCTGGCCCTGGTGTGATTCCCTTCCCTTTAAGCCTGGACAGGATTAGTGACTTGCTTCTAACCAACAGCATATGGCAAAAATAAATGCTTATTGTTTTAAACTTCTAGGTTTTAGGGTCACTTATTTACACAGCAAAGATAACGAATACACTTCTGAAAGAAGAGTTGGCTCCTTACGAACACGTTCCTGCGGGGGCCGGACCTTACGTTGATTTTGAAGAATGGAGGGTCTAAGAGTGTGTCCCCAGGAGAAGTATTAGGCAAGGCCCAGATTGCTGGGGTTGGAAAGGCAGGTGACAAATAAGCGGACTCTTGCTGGCTAGACTGGTGCCTCTCCTATGCGCACAGACACAGGAGAGCCTGGGCAGTCCTGCTAAGATGTGGATTCTGGTTCAGCAGATCTTGGTTGTTGTCCGGGAATTATACAAGCTCCCAGGGGGTGCTGATGCTGCTGGTCTGGGGACCATATGTTAGGGGACAAGGAACTCTTCTAATTGGATTCATGTTTCTTTCTATGCTTATTTCCCTTTTAAATACAGCAGTCTTCTTTATTCCACCAATGACTTCGCTCGCGGTGCTTCCAGAAGCCAAGAAGTGGACTTTGCCCTTGGGGATTTAGGAGGCAGAGTGGCGCCCCCTGGAGGCCACATGGTGGAGGTGGCTATGAGGCCTGGAGTCTACAATTTAGATTGAATCACAGGAAGAAGCTATTTACACAAGTCAAACATGCTTCAATGTTGGCAATTTCATAAGATTCCAATCCTTAAGGGATCAAAGCCTGGCCACCTGCTTCCACCGAGAGGTGTACCTTTCCATGCCAGGCTTGGAGCATCCCTCTTTGTTTAAAAAGGAGAGGATTCCGAAGCAGAACTTCTCAAGCTCTTCCACCCAAATCCCCTCACCACAGGGACAGGAGTCCTGGGCATGCAGCCTAAAGCAGCCAGGAGAAAAACTTTGACCTTAATTTTTTAAAATGATTTCACATGAATCAATGGAATGTGTTTATGATAAAATCATCTCCTCCTGAAATACATGTGTAAAACTACTGCCCCAGTTAAATGCACTTAGTCTAACCGAGCCCTAGGATTGGCCTCTCCAGCGTGAGAAGCATTGCCAGCACTCCAGCTCCCCAGGTCCCACTCTGGGATCCCACCTCCTCAGATCCTCCCACTTCCTCACACTCTCTGGCCTCTCGCTTTTGACCCTGCTCCCACCACGCATCCTTTCCTCAGAGTCCATCAGTCCTCTCTTGTTTTCACCTTGGTCTCTGCCAAGTGTGGGTCCAAGTCACACATGTAGACTGTGATCACAGGGCCTCCAAGCTCCAGATCTCCCAAAACACCCTATGGAGAGACCTTACCTTCCTGGATAGGCCTTCTCCCCACAGCTAGACCTCACCCTCTGGGTAAACCCATCTCCCCAACTAGAACTCACCCTCCGGAGTAGACCCCATCCCCCCAGCTAGATCTCATCCTCCTGAACAGATCCCATCACCCCAGCTAGATCTCATCCTCTTGGGTAGACCCATCTCCCCAACCAGAACTCACCCTGCTGGGTAGACCCTTCTCCCCAGCTAGACCTCATCTTCTGGGTAGACCCCATTCCCCCAGTTAGACCTCACCCCTCTGGGTAGATCCCATCCCCTCAGCTAGACCTCACCCTCCTGGGTAAACCCCATTCCTCCAGCTAGACCTCACCCTCCTGGGTAGACCCCATTC
>NC_045438.1:161672758-161683514 GCF_002776525.5 Piliocolobus tephrosceles
ACCCCATTCCTCCAGCTAGACCTCACCCTCCTGGGTAGACCCCATTCCTCCAGCTAGACCTCACCCTCCTGGATGGACTCGACCCTCCCGGAGATAGCTTCCCCTCCTGGGTAGACCCCAGTGGCTACACACCTCTCCTCCCACCAGCTTTCTCCCCCAGGGTTCTGGGCAGCAGAGTGTCTCTGTGAAAAGGATACTAAGTGATTCCCCAATATTTCCATTTCCAGCCTCTGGTTGGCTCTCCCTGGGGCTAATGGTTCTTCGCTCACTATTTCTCCAGGCTTTGCCTGATGACAAGTATATTCTGAGACTGCTCTAATGATATAGATTTTGGACCCCATCCCAGTTCTACTGAATCCGAGTCTCTGGGGGAGGAGTTGGGGCTCTGCATCTGGACACTTCCTGCAGGGCCCCTCCTGGGAGGCAAGCCCGAGGAGCACTGCTGAGGCTCGCCTCAGTGCCCATCCTAGACCTTCAGCAGCCAGCAGAGGATGTCTCCGCCGTCCCTCAGCCCTGATTCCCACTGTCACCCCAGCCGGGCTTGGCACTGCCTCCTTTCTCACTCAGAAGATTAAGGCCATCTGTTCTGTGCTTCCCAAGTTTCCCACCCTCCACCCTAAAAATTTCTCCCTGTTTCCCAGTCTTTCCTCTTCTCTTAGAAAATAAACTTCTTCCCAGGCTGCCTCTCTGGGGGGTCTGGGCTCCTCCTTGCTGTCTCCCCAGCACCTGGCCTTTCCAGCCCTCCCTCTGTATGTCTAGTGTTTCCCTCACCAAAGGACTTGTTTTGTTTTTCACATTGGAGGTTTTGTCTTCTCCTCCCTAAAACCCAAAACATCTCCCTGAGAAGTAACTCCCTCAAGCTACTGATACGGAAGGCGGGCAAGGAAGTGCTGGGAAGGGAAGGGTGTGGTCCCTGGCTAGGGCTCCACCCTGGGGCCTGTACCCACAGACCTAGGTGAGGGCAGGCATTTCTGTTTTCGTGCCTAAATGTTGCATTTCCCAAGACTACCCTGGCCTGTCACACCGTCATCCTGTGCCTACAAAAATCCCGAGAGCCCAGCAGGCACGCACACAAGCCTCTGGATGTCAACAGGAACACACCGGTGTAAGAGCACCCTGATAGAGGCCTGCGGCAGGCCATCGACAGGCAGAACCACTCGGTGCAGTTGGAGGAGAGCTCGGCCACTGAGCCGTCCGACTTCAGAGGGGAAAACCACCTTCCCACTCCATCTCCCTTCTGGCTCCCTCATCTGCTGAGAGCTACTTCCACACAATAAAACTTTGCAGTCATTCTGCAAGCCCACGCGTGATCTGATTCTTTTGGTACACCAAGGCAAGAAACCCTGGGATACAGAAAGCCTCTGTCCTTGGAATAAGGCACGAGATCTAACTGAGCAGACCAGGAATGGCTCAACTGAAATAGCACCCTGTAACACAGGCCCACTGGGGCCTCAGGAGCTGGAAACATTCACCCTTAGACATTGCCGTGGGGTCAGAGCCCCACAACCTGCCCATCTGCATGCTCCCCCTACAGATTTGAGCAGCAGGGCACAGAAGAAGCCAGCCACACACCCATCACAAGCCCCTGCCAGGAGGGTAAGGGAACTTCTCCCGTTTCACCCTGCCTTCCTGTCACTCCACTCATTTCATTTCTGTGTATGTGTCTGATCTTCCTCAGTTCCTTCTCTGGCTTCACACAGTGCCCTGAATAATGCTTTGCAAGGCTTGCCAGGAGCCTAGGTGAAAGGCAGAAGACGTGCCCCTGCAGCATCGCAAGGTAGAGATGGTGGTTACAAGATGAGGCCTAGATTCCCAGTTTGCCCTTGGAATGGGCAGCCCCTTGGATTTTGTTTTCCCTGATACTGCTGTTCTGATCCAAGGCCTTGGGCCCTCAATACAGACACCCAAGGCCAGGCCTACCTTTGCATGAATAACTAAAGAAAGCCCAGAGGATGACTAAAATGACCACACGATATGGCTCTGGAGGACCGGAAGTTACTGAGGCCTATGAGTGGGTTTTTGCACAGACTGCAGTAGAGGTCCTCAGCAAAGACCCTCAAGAGCTACAGGGGGGTCTGAGTTAAATGCCACCTCTAGACTGGGCCACCAAACTGGTGCTGATTATTTTTACTCCTACCCCACCCACCAGCCTGATAGGTGATTCCTGAAGTAGCAGTGGGGCTCTCAGTGGTGTTCACTAGGCCCAGAGCTCAGTACTTCACCATTCTGCTTGATGGGGCTTGTGTAACCAACGATGACAGATGGGACGATCCCTGTTGGTAAAGACTCTGAGTTGATTCTGACCAGGACCAGAGATAAAACCCAGCGCCTTTATCTTTCCCCTTTGTACCATCTTCAGAAAGACCTTCTTTTGCAGCAGTTCTTGAACTGTGATCTGTGAGGTGTGATTGCGAGAATCCTTTTTTTTTTTTTGAGACAAAGTCTCACTCTGTCACCCAGGCTGGAGTGCAGTGCTGTGATCTCAGCTCACTGCAACTTCTGCCTCCCAGGTTCAGGAGATTCTCCTGCCTCAGCCTCCTGAGTAGGTGGGATTACAGGAGCACGCCTCCACACCCAGCTAATTTTTGAATTTTTAGTAGAGACGGGGTTTCACCATGTTGGTCAGGCTGGTCTCAAACTCCTGACCTCATGATACACCCGCCTTGGTCTCCCAAAGTGCTGGGATTACAGGCATAAGCCACCATGCCTGGCCCGGCGAGAATTCTTTTATAAAAAATTCTGGGTTTATACAACTCAGATTCTTCAACTAGAACAGGCACACAGGAAAAAGGTTGACTAAAAACCCTTTCCTCTTGCCTCATTTTGGTGATTTCCAACTAGGCTGTTGGGATAGGCAGACCTAAGTGCCACTTCCATCTTTCCATAGGTATCTTGGAGAATCTTTGACCAATGGAGAGCTAATCAAAGACAACTTTAATAGGAGAAGAAAATGCTTGGATTGGGAGTATGGCTGAAAAGCCCCACTGAACAAGGCCCTCAAGTGGAGTTCCTGTGGAGTGGTCACCTTTCTGATGACTTCAACTGGGAACGTCAGCATGGAACTATTGCTGGGTGTTCATTCCATCACCCCTTGCTATGTCCCTGCTCAGGACACCCTGCGTCTGTCTATATGCATTGCTACTGGTTTAGACAGTGAGTTACATTTAGTGCATTTTTGCATTGTTCTTTATTGTATCTACGGTATCTAGCACAATTCTGGTTCTTATTACAGCTTGGTAAATGTCATTGATTAATCCAAGGCAGATTATCTCTCTCTCTATTTAATTTTGTGAATCCTCTGTGTAAACAATTTGATTAAAAATTTATGACAAAATTCATGAGGCCTGGTGACGTATAGATTGATCAACTGATTTAGAGTTATAGGTGGACAAGATGTATTTACATATTTATCTATTGCCTTTTCAGTGTGAAGTTTCTTCTTAGTGGCAAAAGTTCTGGCTACTTGTATTTCTCTCATGAAACATGATTATTACTGGCAGTGCCATGGCTCTTCTTCACTTCTTTGTATTGAAGCAACACAGATCATACCCCTGTAGTTCCCTGATACCATGTGTTTAATAGTAGTTACATCATCACTCAAGAGGCTGCCTTGTCCAGTGTATGTCTTGCATACTGGCTTCTACTGACCCTCTGAAAGCTGTTACTGTGCTTTCCATTGGCGATGATCACAATTGCAAATCTTATCCAGAGCACGCAGGAAAATGTGAACAGTAATTCATCTTCTGGTCATGAAATGCACTGTTCTGAAATTTATGATGTAAAGGTAGAAGAACACATCTTCCAACCACATTTTCTCTTCACTCTTTAGCTGGCATCCTGTGTTTTCGGACAGTTGACTCCATGCCTGCCTAACACAGAAAGTTAACTCTTTCTGTGTTAACTCCATGCCTGCCTTCTACACTCCATCACCAAAGGAAAGGACAGGCCAGAGGCCCTGGGTGGAGCAACTAGAGGAGCCCAATTCAGCAAGGAATGTTCATCCATCCCCTGGCACAGCCTAAGCCCTGAGAGAGCACAATGTCATCACATCCACTGGAATCAAGAGAATATCTGGTGGGAACTTGGAGTAATGTCTCACAAGCCCTGGGTACTACCTGACACATGGCACAGAGCATACAGAGGGGGTGACAGTGCCATTGATGGGGCACAGGGTAAAGGATGCTTGCCATTCCCCCTACCTCACTGTTTTTGGGTGCTGCAGACCAGAGCTGCCACTAAGTAAGAACACAGAGGAGGGAGAGCTGCTGTGAGGGCCATTGATGCTGCTGAAGATGAGGGTCTGGGATAGATCATCTTTAGCCCAGGACACTGTACTCATCCAGTCCCTGATGTGAGTGAATCACCCCAGATCAGTGTGTCAGCACTCCAATATGGCCATACATATGAGCTGGGGCAGGAGCCCTGGTTTGGCCGTGGTGGGTGACATGGGGGTCTGGGCTACCAGCTTATGTGGATTACTCATGCATCTCCTCCGGTCCTGCCTAGGTTTGATCTTAGATACACGATTTCCATCCTATGATGCATCTTGTCCCACTGCTGACATCTACAACCTCATGAGGTCCACCAGATAACATGGCTCCAGTGGCAGGTGTGCTTGCACTACAGGTTGGACCTGTTACAGAGCTCTTTCCTGCTTTAGGCTCCACTCAAGAGTCAGCACCCTTTTGTGTCATCCAGTATAGGGGCTGAAGCAGCATTCCTAGGTATGAAATGTGTTGCCTTCAGAAGCAAATGAGGTACACCATGCACTGTGCTTCCTTCTTTGTGGTAGGGAATGCAAGATGCAGTGATTTTATTTGAATTTAGAGGGATATTCAGGAATGGCCCTGGCCATTGGATCCCTAAGAACTTTATTGACATGTGTATCTCTAAATCTTCATAGGGTTTATTTCCCATCCTCTCTGGTGCATGTATCTTACCAGAATCTCTAGTGAGATAGCCATCTATCATTGGTTCTGCCCCATCTCCCAGGTGTCATGATGTTCTGTGGGACATTCAGGTAGTCCATATATCCTCAAGCTATTTTAGGACGGAAGGCAGTAGAGTTCATTTAACCCTGAGGCAAAACTTCAGTTTAATATTGTTTTCTATCCTACTAAATACAAACCATTTCTGATCCTCTTCCTTGATTGGAATGGAAAAGAATGCATCTCCCAGGTCAATGGTTGTACCAAAGGCCTCACTAACTGGTTCTACTGAAGATACTATGTCTAGTATAGCACCTGCATTCAGGGTTACTATTTGTTTAATCCTGGTGTAGATTACAGTCATTCTCCAGGGCTTATCTAGTTTCTGCAGGGGCTAGGCTGGTGAATTAAATGGAGATATGATTAATAGCACTGCCCTGTGCCCTTGAGGTTTTTAATGGTGATACAAATTTCTGCCATCCACTTCAGAATGCAATATTATTTTTGATTGACAACCTCGGCTGACAGTGGTCCTTTCAGAGTTTCCATTTGGTGTTCTCCACTATGACAGGTCTTACTCCATGGGCCAGAGACCCAATGTTAAGGCTAATCCAACTATCAAGTAGATCAGTTCCATCTGTGCACTTAAGAAACAGGGCAATGCCCACAGCATGTTAGTGGACCCAGCAGGACCACTAGGAGCTGGACATTAGCTACTACTTCACTTAGTGCCTGTCCCTGGGGGGCCACACTCTAACAGGAGACTGTGATTACACTGTGGGTACCCAAGTGTCCATGTCAACTTAGACCTGTGTCCAATAGTCCTTGGACTGTCTGAGTCTTCCCCTTTCCTCAGTGATTAGCCACCTGAGTAAACGTCCATAGGTCCCTTTGGGTAAGGACTACATTTGTGGGTTGAATTGCATCCACTCCAAAAAGATCTGTTGAAGTCCTAAACCCCATACCTCAGAATGTGACCTTATTTGGAAAAAGTTTTAACCACATGGAGATGAGGTCATTAGGGTGGATCCCACTCCAGTATGACTGGAGTCCTTATGAAAGGGTGAAATATGGATTGATTCTTGCTGTACGGAAGCCATGCGGCTTCCTGAGACAATGCATGAGTACACTCTATATTGAAAATGTCGAATCTGAGCCACCCCCCTTTCCACACTCAGGGCACACATTCAGATAGCATTTTCCCCCCAGAGGGACTGATTCAGCCCCTGAAACATTCTCAATACAGTGTAACAAGTGGTCTCTGAAATGAAATCTTATTCTCAAGCAGGAGCTAGATACTGGCCTGGCCCTCTGTCTCCAGAAAACTCTTTGATGGGAGCCCTGAGGCATTTCAAGGGCTTATTAACCGGCAGCTAGGTTTAATGAGTATATCCTGTAACTTCCAGGTATTCTGTTAGGACACTGTTATCCAAACAGTGCATAACAAAACTTCGGTTCATTGGAAAGACATTCATTTCCTTGGGTTCTTTGCCAATTTTTGCTTTAGGGAAGTAGAGGGTGGAGGCTTTGGTCACCATGGTGAAGACAGTCAGGAGGACAGTTGGATGTGCCTGCGTAGAATGCAGTGGGTGTGGTTGTGGGAGTGGGTTCTGAAGGGTGTGTTGTTCGGTGGGGTGAGAGGGAAGGCACGCGCTTCTCCAAGAATCTCAAAGATTAAAGAGAAAAGGGGGATAGATTTCTGTCTGCTCCTTTCTCTTTTACTATCCCAGCTAATCAGACTTGTTGTGAGCAACTCTGGATGGAATGAAAATAAATTACCCTCAAAGCAGTTAGTGTTGGGGTCTACTGACCCCACATGTGCTCACAATACATGCAACACATACATCCTCATGCATGCACACACATGCACGCACAAGCACACACATGGACGCACAAGCACACACGTACACATATGTATCCCACCAATATTTTTAGCAATGTTCATATAAGCAGTGTTGCAAAGAGGCTGGAAGCATTTCCATGTTCAGCAAAGCTCCAGGCTGTGCTGTGTATTAATAGCCTACTGGCCAACACATACACAGTGTTTCGTGATGACAGCATCTTATTGTTTTATTTGAGTTGTTTCTTTTCTTTTTGGCCAAGGGAGGAAATGGGACACCTTCTCTTCCCTTTCTCCTTTCTAATAACTGTCCGCATGCACATTTCTCTATTTAACTCTTTGGTGTCCAGGAGAGGGAAATGTTGTACTTTCTGGCATACTGTGTATGTCTTCTGTCTCCAATGCCTGTTGACCTTGAAAAAGAATCCTACTTGCCTTTGACAGCCACAGGAAGATTTCTTTTCCTAGTCCTTTTATTCAGAAGCCTTGATCCTTCCTTCTGAGGAAGAATTTGTGCCATAGAGACTATAGTCATTCTCCAGGATTTATCCAGTTTCTGCAGGCACAGAGGCTTGTTGTAGTCTGTCTTGTGTAGACTATAAAGCCCATGCTGGTTACATGGTTAACAATTGGGATTTGTATATTTTCCTTATGTTTACTTTCCCCCTTTGCTCCTTGTATGACATATTCACATCCTCAATTTTTATTGATTATTTCAGATGAGAGCCCTTCTGTATATGTTGTGCGTGTGTGTGTGTTGAGAAAGGGAAAGGATGGAAAAAGGGAGAGGAAGGCAAATACAGGGGAACAAAGACAGAGTTTGCACAACTCCTGCTGGGCCAGCAACCTCTGCCAGTGAATGAAAAAAAAAAAAACCTGAAAAGGACTTTCACTTTCTAAAGCAGTGGTTTCAATAAAGTACTATTTCACACCAGTCAGAATGGCTATTATTAAAAAGTGAAAAAATAACAGATGCTGGAGAGGTTGAGGAGAAAGAGAATACTTATAAACTGTTGGTGAAAATGCAAATTAATTCAGCCCCTGTGGAAAGCAGTTTGCAGATTTCTTAAAGATCTAAAACAGAACGAATATTAGACCCGGCAATCCCATTACTATGTATATATCCAAAGGAATATAAATCGTTCTACCAAAAAGATACCTGCACATGTATGTTCATCGCAGCACTATTTACAACAGTAAAGACATGTAATCAACCCTGGTGCCCATCAAGTGTGGATTGGATTAAAAAATGTGGTACATATTTTCATACCACCTTTTTTTTTGGCCATGGAATACTATGCAGTCATAAAAAATAACGGAATTATGTCCTTTGCAACAACATGGATGCAGCTGGCAGCCGTTATTCTAAGCAGACTAATGCAGAAACAGAAAACCAAATACCACATGCTCTCACTTATAAGTGGGATCTAAACACCAGGTACATAAGGACATAAACATGGGAATAATAGACACCGGGGACTCCAAAAGGAAGGAGGGAGAGGAGGGCAACGGAAGAAAACCTAACTATCTGGTATTAAGTTGGGTGACTGGATCGTTGGAAGCACAAACCTTATCATAACGCAATATACCTGTGTAACAAATCTGAACACAAATACCCATGAATCTAAAATAAATAAAGCAATGGTTTGGTGGAATAGGCTGGTGAGGCTCTTGGCCAGATTGTAGAGCTCTGGGGAGGGTAGAGCTGTCAGGACATGAGGACCAAATATATAGAACTTGGAACCACACGATGAGAAATCTGCATTTAATTGGCAGGGAAGAGCAATGGAAAATATGTGTGCCAGGGAGCGCCAGGTGCAGGCTGACTAGCGAGGAGGGAGCCTGGGGCTGGGGAGGCGCACTGGGCTGCTGTTGGAGCCCTCCGGAGGGCGGAACTGCGGCGGGGGCTGTATGAATGCCGTGGAGCTGAGAGTCAGGAAGGACATTTCAGAGGTCTGTGACTCGCCACTGACCTGATCAGGAGTCCAGGAAGAGGGAGGAGGCAGAGATGGCTCCCAGCCAGGATCCAGAGGCCTGGGAGGGGCAGAACTTCCAGCCTGGAGGGTAAGGCCTGGAGTGGGTGGGGCTCCCCGCCAGGAGGTGAGGTCTGGAATGGGCGGGGCTCTCAGCCTGGAAGGGGAGGACTGGACGGGGCGGGGCTCCCAGCCAGTAATGGGAGACCTGGAGGGTGATGGAGCTTAAAAAGGAAGCAGAAAGGCCAGGAGGAGGAGCTTCACCGGAGGAGGGTAAGTTTTGTTTCAGACTTGTACGGCTGAAATTGTTGAAGAACACCTGGGAGAAAATGTCCAGTCACTGTCACTGCAAATGCGGGTCCAACCTTCAGAAGAGGGATTTGGACTGAGGATGTGGGTAGGAGCATCCTCTCTTAGACAAGAAAAAATGAGACTAAGAGGAGGTGAGATCCCTGGGGGATCACAATTAAGTAAAAAATTCTATCTCTAAAATCCGTCCTGACATTTTCATTTATAGGATATGCATATATATGTATCTGTTATAATCTGAAATGTGTTCCTCAGAATTCATATGTTGAAGCCCTAACTGCCTCATACCTCAGACTGTGACTGTATTCGGAGATGGGGCCTTTAAAAGGATAATTAAGGTAAAAGGAAGGCTAGAATGCGCTTTAATCCAATATGTCAGGAGTCCTTATAGGAAGAGGAGATGAGGACACAGACACCCACAGAGGGAAGACGGTGTGAGGACACAGGGAGAAGACACCATCGCAAGCCCAGGAGGGAGGCCTCAGGAGAAACCAGTCCCGCCCACAACTGGATGTGGGGCTTCCAGCCCCCAGCACTGTGGGGAGATAAAGCTCCATTGTGTAAGCTGCCCCATCTGTGGTGTTTTATTGTGGCAGCCCCAGCAACTAATACCGTATCCCTACCAATACATACGTATTTACTCACATGGAGCCACACACATGTGCATATATGTAATATTTTTGCCTAAAAAAAGTAAGCCATGCCTAAAAGTATAGGCGGAGAGAAGGCTAAAAAGCACGGGCTTGAAGAGACTGCCAAGGTACAAGAATCCAACAAAGACACATCATATCAACAGTGATGATTGCCTGAATAGGAAGGCTATTTGGATGGCTGGTTTATAGTTTTCATGCCCAAGGCGTTTTCCAAGGCCCAGTGTTTACCCTTTGCAGCAGCTCACTCTTCTGAAATGTGCCTTCATGAAATTAGATAAACAGGGAGGAGATATGGAGTACCCCTGCCTAGCACTACGTTAGAAGAATCCCCAGGCATTTGCATCTTATGCGATGATGAGAAAGCAGTAGTTGCTGGCAAACCTCGGCCAACTTCCAGTCTTGTCCTTTTGACAGGTGACTGCTGTCTTGAGTACCCATCTCAGGCATCACATCCACCTCGGCCCTGCCTTGGGAGCCTGTAGGTGTGGACAGAAAAGTGGGATGCTGCCTTCCTGGCTGGGCCTCTCTTGACACACAGGCATATGGACCCAAGCTCTAAAGGATGAAGACTCCATGGTCTCTGAAATTTTCGTTATTCTCCCCTCTTAAAGCTCCACCTTGCAGGCAATGCACCGTAACAAAAGGACCAGCACATTGCCCAGCACACAGAAAGCTATCAATCAATGTCAGCCTTAACCATTATGTTGGTTGACTTGCCATCCCTCTTCCTCAACTGCAAGCCGTGTGAGAGCAAGATTCAAGTAACCTTGGTATTACACAATTCCATCGTCATGGGTTCAGTTACATTTGTCAAATGATTCAGAGTAGGACAACGGGAATTTTCTTGACAACATCACAGCATTGTAAAGTCTTTGCTTTGCATGGAGGTGTGGGACTGCAGCAATGATTGTGCAAGTTGAAACTGTGTGAAGCGATTTAAGAAGCAACAAGAAGGCCGGGCGCGGTGGCTCAAGCCTGTCATCCCAGCACTTTGGGAGGCCGAGATGGGCGGATCACAAGGTCAGGAGATCGAGACCATCCTGGCTAACACGG
>NC_045438.1:161683614-161721888 GCF_002776525.5 Piliocolobus tephrosceles
AAAAAAAAAAAAAAAAAAAAAGAAGCAACAAGAAAAATTATGATTGTTTCATGATCTTCAAACAATTTTTAATATGTTAACAACTGTTTTACTACTGGTTGTAAATGTATAAGAACATTTAAAAATACCAAAACGAATACTTATGTAGCATGTCATAATTTAAAAAATTAGAAACATTGAGAAACAGTGTTTTATTTCTTTGTAAAAGACTTATGGAGAGTAAATTGAACAGGGCTTTGCCACCTTCTCATTGTAAAACTTACAGTATGGACCAGGCATTTTTTCTATGCCTTGGCAAATTGTTACATTCCTTTCTATATTTGGATAGGCTTCCTGCATTTTGTCCTGCACACTTTCAGTGCGGTGAAATGTCTCCAAGATTTTCTTTAATGTGAAGTTTTTGCCGGCATCTTCATCCTGAGTCCCTCTGGCTGCACATTCAGAATCTCTCAAAAGACAACAGCATCAACATTTCCACCATCAGCTCTTTCTTCTCTAAACTCATTTACGTCTGAGTCAACTTTCACCTCCTGCATTCTCACTTTTTGTTTCTTTGCTATACTTTCATCTTCATTGGCTACCTCCCTCTCTTGAGTATTCATTTCTGTAAAATGTCACGTGGGTTTGTCACTGGGAGCCAAGGAGGCAGCACGACCACACGCTTTGCTGTCTGTGTGTGAACTGATAACACGGAAGGACTGAAGGACGTGATGAGGTTAATCACTGATCATGATGCACATCTGTTATTATGTGGTAGTCTGTGGACTGCAGAGCAAGCAGCAGAGCTTGTCCCCCATGCAGTCACTCACAGTTAATGGTGACTGAAATTGGAACCATGTTGGTAGGGGGCTGGTGTTATTTAACTTCAGTTGCCATGGGACAATGAAAATTTGTGTGTTTGGGACTATGCAAGGTGAGGACTGCCTGAATGTTCCATAATGTGATGAGTGCCTCACAAACAGGGCATATATTATCACTGAGTTTTTTCATTATTCTTGACCTTCAATATATAGACGTGCATGTTGATGGTATCAGGTTGTTTCTGCGTGAACGAGCTTTACTCCTCTGAGAAACGGCATTCCTGGCCCTCCTCCTTGAATCAATTGCACAAAAGTATCTGAAGGAAATTTGCTTACCTGCTGCTTTCGATGGAAGCTTTCCTGCAGCATTACCCGGTGTCTGTTTCTGGCCAATGATTAACCATGGGGAACAAGCGTTTGGGATAAAGAAGTTGCAGAACTTTTAAGAGAATGTAATATGTTAATGTGCACTGGGACTCTCCTTGAGCTGTATCAAGTTTCCTGGACTCTGAAATGCTATAATTTTAGAAGTGTCATAAGGTTAAAACAGCTTTCTAGGAAGTGCCTTTGTTGAAAGAATACCCAGGAATGGTGCACTGGACAGCTTTTGGACATGTCTTGCATTTTCTCAGAACTGTCTCTCATCTTGGCCATGGCTTCAGTCACATCCTGTGTGACTCACCTCTGCTTGGGTTGCCTCCTACTGCAGTTCTAAACTCTGGTGGGGGACACGGGCATGACCCACCCAATACTCATATGTGCTTTAGCTGGAAATAAGGAGCAGAGGGGCTAGGGGAAGGATCCAATGGCTAAATGTTCCTGCTTTTTTTCCCTCAGACAGACAGTTCTAAGATACATGCTGTAGGTTGCTTGGACTACCCTGGCAAGATCTTCTCCCAGAAATCCACCTTGGTGGCTGACTTATTAACTCATTGGTCTGTTGACTTTTGCTCCTTGCCTCACCCCTGCTCCCTGTGCCCTCTTTCTTACTACCTCCTGGTAAGGCTCTGCTTTGGGGGAAACCCAGGCTAAGCCAGGTGGAATGTTACAACCAGGGAGGCCTGAGTCCTGGGTCTTTGCCTGGGGCCTCCATATAGGAGAGGGATTGGAGGTGGTATTGTGGGGGAGAATGGTGCAAAGCCCAAGGGAAAAGGGTGCTGTTACCACAGCAGAGGAGATGTGAACCTGCACAGACCAAAAACAGGAGGGAGACAGGGAAAGAGAAAGAGAAGGGGGAAAAAGAAAGGGAGCCAGAGAAAGAGGAAGGGAGAGAGAGATGGGGAAAGAGGAGAAGAGAAAGAGAGGGAGGGAGAGAAAGAAAAGAGATGGAGAGAGAGAAAAGGGTGGGGAGAGAGATAAAGAGAGAGGGAAAGAGAGAGAGAATCATCTACTATACTACATGATTTCTTTTTTCTTTTCTTTTCTTTTTTTTTCTGAGATGGAGTTTTGCTCTTGTTGCACAGGCTGGAGTGCAGTGGCGTGATCTCGGCTTACTGCAAACTCCACCTCCTGGGTTCAAGAGATTCTCCTGCCTCAGCTTCCCAAGTAGCTGGGATTACAGGTGCCTGCCACCACGCCCAGCTAATTTTTGTATTTTTGGTAGAGACGGGGTTTCACCATGTTGGCCAGGCTGGTTTCGAACTCCTGACCTCAGGTGATCGGCCCACCTTGGCCTCCCAAAGTGCTGGGATTACAGGTGTGAGCCACCGCGCCTGGCCGTGATTTTTGTTTTTTAACCTATAAAAGCCTTGAGTAGTGATGGAAGTGATTCCTAGGAATGTGGGTTACTAAAGGGTCAGGCTGGAAGTTCACCACAAATACGCCACAGTAGTGTTTGGTACTCTCTCAATGTTTCACCCACCAGAGCATACAAAACAGCCACATTCCCCAAACACTTAATTCTCAAAACATACTTGTAGAGGAGGGAAGCCTATTACTCCCACTAGAAAGATGGAAAACCAAGGGGAAATGGTTAACTGAGCTAGCAGGGCCTCAAAAGAAAGTCACTGCTGAGTTTGGGATTGTGTTTTCAGCTTCCTGCCCACTGTGGGTGAGCTCCACCTTTTACTGGAACCGACTCCAAGGAGGAAGGTTTGCTGGGTTTCCTGGAAGGCAGAGGTTTGCATGTGCATGCCCTGCGTGGAGGCATTGTATTTGGGGGCAGGCAGGAGAATGCTGCAGCTGGTGTGCCCGCAGAAAGGGAGGGAGAGAAGCCACTGGGAGTGATCTGGGCTTGGGTCGGGCTGTGTCATCACCAACTGTCTGCCCAGGCATGAACTTGCCGCTGCTGTGGAAGAGTCTGACTGCATCCAAGAATGCCCAAGGGTGTGGCTGAACTCACTTCTCAACAGACTTGGGTCATGTTCATATACTATTCTTTAAAAGATCACCATTTGTAGTAGAATGTCAAAAACCCAAAAATGTTGCTCCCGGCATTGAGCTGTAACTTTTTTCTGTGTTGGTGGAAAAACATGAGAGAATTTGTTGCCACTCATGAATCTCAGTGATACACAGACAAAAAGCATGCTTCAATTTTGTGTCTTTGTTTTTGAGTGGTTCTGATTTATTTTCAGCTTTTGGGTGATGTCTGGGGCTGTTTACTGAGGACGGGATAAAAGGGGGGGGAGGGGAACCAAAATATATTTGGCATTTATTGATGGCGTTTTACATCTGTGACTTGATTTACTCCTTATCACAACCCAGTGAGACACATACTATTATCATCCTTTTGGTAGATGAGCAGCCTGGAGCTTAGAGAGGTTAAGTAGCATGGACAGCATCAGGCAAGTTAAATGAGAAAGCCACCACCCATTCCCAGCTGGGGCTGACCCCAGCGCCTGTGTTATTTCTGTTGCCCTGAGCCTCCCCAGGCTCCTTAACCCACATGCATGCCTAGCTTCCAGCAGTGCTAATTTACACTGTGCACCAGCAGGAGACATTCTGGAGTGTAGACTGACGCAATAATCCCCAATCATAGGTTTGCCATGTTTTTTTTTAAATGTGTTTTTTCCTACTTTTTATTATAGATGTCAGAATTTTCTCCTTCCCTAAGAGTTATCTTTGGATTTAGATGTATATAAATTTATCTGGTTGGAGGTGGGGGGAAAAGTAGAAGTGAAAGACCACAAAAGTAAAAATTAAATTTGAGTGTATTTCACCGATTCTAAGAGGAACGCTTTCTCATGCTCCAACCACTCTGAAATCTCTGGGTTCTGTACTCCCATGGCCGCTGTGTGACATGGTTGCCATGGCCTCTGTGCGAACATCAAAGCTTAGAGGATGGGTGTCAGAGGCTCAGATGAAAATCCCGAAGACAGTTGTGTGGCACTTTTAAAAGCAATATGGCCTCGCCAAAACCCTTCTGGAAGCTCTTGATGGTTCAGGGTTCAACAGTGTCTGGGAAGACACAGATATAAAAGATCCAGAATCAAAGAGTGATTCCAAAGAGTTAGCGTCTGACTGTGAAGTTTTAGGCATACAGTAACCCAGTGATTTACCTATCTTTTCTTTTCTGCACATGCAGAAGAGTGATGTATGATTAATAAATTCTAAGTTCAATTAGGCCTAAAAGAGCTCTTGTAATATGCCTTAAAAAGCCTAAATGATAAGAAAGCAGTGTGACAGATATTCTGTCAGTGTTTATCTTTTCTTAGTCCTTCATTAAACAACAGTGTGGCTTACACCAAGGCAGTTTTGAATTCCATAAAATATGGTAGTAGTTATGTTTTATGTCTCAATAGTCATCAATCTGTTTCTAATGTATTCATGGAAAAATATGCGGGCCATCTTGCTATTTAACTATTTTTGAAATCTCATGGAAGCCTGCCAATGTTTCTGCAATTTCGCTAAGAAGCTGTCTTGCTTTTTGAGAGGGGAAGTTCCAATATTGTAAGCCTGTGTTTCTGAATATATTTTTGTTTTTTGTTAATCTGGCCTCTGTCTAGAGCAAAAGCAAAATAAATGAAAGGTGAGGAAAATTAAAAGGCTTGCATTCTAACATGTGCTGTCTAGAGAATAAAAAGTCGTTTGTGCAAAGTTGGTATGGCTTTTATGAAAACACTTCAGTTCAAGCACCTTGTCTGTTTGCTCCAGTGCGGGCTGACTCATGACGAGGGATCTGTGCTGCCTTTACTGCTCTTGGTTTGCCCCATGGCTTGATTTATTAATATATTTAAATATATAATTTTAACCTTATCATTGGTGTACAGGTGTATTTATTTATACTAGCTTTGCTTTTAGAAAAACACTATTATATCATAAAAATATTTTAACCCTTAGTTTCTTCCCACAGGCTTCAAGTTTTATGCAGTTCATATCTGGACATAAAGAGAAATCTATATACTGTGGCCTGAAGGGCACTGGCCTTTGGTTTCTGTCAAACGTTTCCAGAAAACTAATGCCCCACATAAAATAGATCCATTCTTTCCATCCTGCACATTTTTTTGTGTGTGTGTGTGGCCACTGCCATGTAGTCATTCTGTCTGGACTGATAGTAGTTTCTAGGCTTGGAGGAAATTGCATTTTCAAGAAAGCAGGATGCAGACATCCCCTAACTTAGGAATACCTGCATTAAACAGCCTCCCACCTAAAAAGAGCTCCCTGAGCTAGGATTTAGTGAGATTTAGTGTCTTATTGGCCTCTCCTTCTGGCCTCTCCCACTCTCTATGCTGAAACCAAGAGCTTCGGGGCTCCCCTCCCTGCCCACGTTGGCAGGGAGCCCAGGGCCCGCATTGCTCTCCCTCTCTCCTCTGCCATCCAAGAACCCCTACAGCTCCAGGCCCTGGGCCAGCCATAGAGTTTACTTCGACTGTCGCAATACCTTGAAGGGAGAAGTGTTTCAGCCTTTTGGATCAGTGGGGCTTCCACTTAAAATCCTTCCATGGCACCCCATTATCTCAGTGTAACGTCCAGACTCCTAAAGTGGCTTCCAAAGTCCTTCATGATCTGATAGGCCTCTGTGTACTTCTCTCTCTTCTCTCTCCATTCCTGGTCCTCCTCTTCAATTCTCCAGCCATTCTGAACTGGACTCAGTCTCCCCAGTGTGCCAGGCTTTCCCTGGCTTCCTGGCTGTGCGGGAGGATGAGAGTGGGCTCAACTGACTTTTGAGGGAATCCTGGAAACACAGCCACCCTAAGAGTCATTGTTTTGACGGAAGTGACATTCCAAACCAACCTTTGGAACCAAGTCCTGTAAGCCAGAGCCTGCACAGGTTTTGTTAAAGGAATCGCTTTAGGCCTGACGCTGAACTCCTTTCTGCTGTAAGAGTCTTTTAGAACTTTGGAAGTTTCCATGCAGGGGGCTGATCCATTCTGTCCCTGCCTGGTTGGGCAGGAGAAGTCACTTGGAATAGGCTTGGGTGAATGCTGATGAACTCCGACTTGGCTCTGGTACATAGTGCAAGTTCCCATGAGACTGCAGGGCAAGAACAGGGCAGGCTGCACACGTGGGGAGAGGCACACCTCGTTCCCATCAAGAGACACCTGGGCCTGGTGCAAGCACATTCTCCGTGGTTAACGGGTGTGAAATCGGTGTTTATCATCAGTGACTTTTCATTGTGTGGCTTCTGTGAGTTCCCACCTTCCTTCTAAACCTCAGCAGGACACTTTCCCTTCCCTGTAGTTCAAATATGCACCACAACCTCAGCTTGATCTCAAGCTTTCTATTGCCATGTAAATAATCAGGGGAGCCCTGGAATGGTGAGCTCCAGGGGTGGGTGGGTCAGGGCCACCCCCAGGGGTGCAGAGTCTGAGGGGGCAGAACCCCGGGTGGAGAGGGGGGGCCTCAAAAGCATTTTTATGCAGGTGAGAAAAGGAACATTTCCAGAGCATCTTGGCTGAAGCACAGAAGTGACTCCTAGAAGACCTGGCATGTGTGAGATGTAGGAGGGACACTCAGTGCCTGCTTGTGCATGTGCATGAGTGTGTGTGTGTGTATGTGTGTACATGTGGCGGGTATGATGAGCCTTGGGGCTCACTTTAGCATCTGCTGGTGAGCTTGCTGTGCCTGCTGACCATTTCCCAGGTCAGGCCTCCGCCCGTGATAACTACTGTTTACCAAGCACTTACTGGAGGTCAGTGACTCACATATGTGATCTCATTTCATTCTCCCAACAACCCTGACGTAAGGACTATTATCCCTGTTTAACACATGAGGAAACGGAGGTTTGAGAGCTTTGGCTACTTTTTTCACGTTCTGAAAGTACGTCCCTCCACAGCCTAGGAAATGTTCTGCCGTTGTTCATCTCCTTGGGACCATATGGAAACAGGGGACTGCTTCCCCTGGGGATCACAAAGGGCTTTTGCAGTAGAGAAAGGAGACTAAGAGCACCTTTCTAGACTTTTCTTTAGCATTCTTCAAGATGTACTATCAGAAGTTCAATAAAAACAGCCTAATGCTGAGATTCATGGATAGAAAACTGATTCAACTTCCTGCCATGTTCCTCCTTGGCTTAGACATTTTTAATGCTGCTGTTGCTCTCAGGTTAAGGTCTGGACTCCTTGTGGCTCTCCAAATCCTTCAGAACCCTTCGTTGTCTGAGCAGGCACAGTCATGTTCTGTACTTTAAAAGGTGGCAGTGGCTGGGTGCAGTGCCTCATGCCTGTAATCCCAGCACTTTGGGAAGCCGAGGCAGGCAGATCACCTGAAGTCCGGAGTTTGAGACCAGCCTGACCAACATGGAGAAATCCCGTCTCTATAAAAATACAAAATTAGCCAGGCATGGTGGTGTATTCCTGTAATCCCAGCAACTCGTGAGGCTGAGGCGGGAGAATCACTTGAACCTGGGAGGCAGAGGTTGCGGTGAGCCGAGATTGCTCCATTGCACTCCAGCCTGGGCAACAAGAGCAAAACTCACTCTCAAAAAAACAAAAAAGGTGGCAGTAATGCCATGTTAATTAAACATCTTTCAGAAGAGAGTCTATGAAATCGGTGTTTGCATGCTAAAGACAGGTGTTGCTGCTGGAAAGTGACTCGGTTTGAGGACTCAGGACCTGGGAACTTCACTCTCACCTCAACAGAACCCATTTTTCAGTTCCCTGCTGTTTCCTGCAGAAACTGGGGGAATGTGCTTGGCCTCTCTGGAGCTGGAATTGTCTAGCAGCTTGGCTTGCTTAATCCCCCTTTCCACACCTTCCTGCCACCCTGAGGGGGAGGCCTGATGGTGCATGAGCTTCTGCAGAAGGAATTTGCCCATTCTGCTTCCTAAAATGTGCAGCTGCATTTTGCTGCTGGGAAAATATTTATTGAAGGTCTGGAAGAGTCTGACAACTTGTAAGGAACACACAGTTTTTTATCTGCAGGATGAAGTTAGTTTCTGTTTGGGCCTGGTGTTTTTGAAAGGAGGAAATCACTTTCATAAGCATCAGATTAGATCCAGGAAGCATCCGCAGGACAATGAGAAGCTGATAGAGGTCGTCTTAGGATTTTGTCATTGGTTACTACCGCCACCTTCTGGCTGAAGTTGTGAACTACACAGCATGGGTTTCCTGGGCAAACTGCTTTAAGAAAAGGTGGCCCCCCCTTTTTCCCCATTTTCTGCAAGTTCTCTGGGCACAAAAGGGAAATGAGAAGACTTATTGTTTAGATAGAGTATTTATTGGCATATTTTATATTAACTGTGATGATAAAACAGACACAATGAGAAATAAAATCAGAGTGGACTTCTCTCAACTGAGGCAATAGGGAAAAGTATTCACTGGGACAACCCTGTGACTCAGTGTTAGCTTTGCCCAAAATAAGTGTCAAAGCCCTTATCTGAGTTTCCAAGACCCCCTGCCCACTCTCTAAAGCTGACCTCTTAGCATAGTGTGGGAAATCTACCAATCATTTTGGAAAATTAGTACAAAATTAAGGAATTAAAGTGAAAATTGCAATATAAAAAATTCTTGGGTCTGAGGCATGTCTTTAGATTGTACAATGAAAAGATGTCAGATTTGGTATCTCTCCTCTTCATTATTTTATATTGGTTTTATGCATAAGCCATTACCCTGTAGAAATGTAAGTTCTAAGTTAGGAAAAGGATTATTTGTAACGTACATGCAATACACATACATTGACAGAAATAGAAACGGGCTTTTTCTGTCATTTAAATTGTATTTTTGGAGTAGATTGTTTTTTGTTTGTTTGTTTGTTTGTTTTTGAGATGGAGTCTTGCCCTGTCGCCAGGCTGGAGTGCAGTGGTGTGATCTCTGCTCACTGCAATCTCCTCCTCCCGGGTTCAAGTGATTCTCCTGCCTCAGCCTCCCGAACAACTGGGTCTACAGGCGTGCGCCACTACACCCAGCTAATTTTTGTGTTTTTAGTAGAGATGGGGTTTCACCATGTTGGTCAGGATGGTCTCTATTTCCTGACCTCGTGATCCGCCCATCTCAGCCTCCTAAAGTTCTGGGATTACAGACGTGAGCCACTGCGCCTGGTGGATTGTATTTTTAAAATTTTATTTAGAGATGAGGTCTTGCTGTGTCGAGCAGGCTGGATGGAGTGCAGTGGCGTGATCATAACTCATTGCAGCCTTGACTTCCTAAGTCAAGCAACCCTATCCCGTCAGCCTTTCCAGAGGACAGCAGCTAGGGCCTTCAGACAATTACATTCCCTGAGTTGGAGATCTGAGAGGCATCATTTCATGGCTACCACAGACACTGAGAGCAAATATTACATTTCTCATCCCCCCCTTGAAGCTTGGGTCTTGCTGAACATTGTTTTCATAAAGCAAGCTGCCATATTGAAGGGGCCACGTAACGAGAAGCTGTGTGCAACCTCCAGCCGAACAGCCAGGAAAGAACTGAGGCCTCAGTCTTCTCACGTGGCCTACTGGCCAATATGTATATGTACAAGTTGTATATAGAACTTCCAGGAAGGGTCCTTAAAAGAAGAGGGCTATCACTTTCTTGTCTTCTCTTCTTTCTTGCTGGCTGGAATGTGATGAGATCACTGGATCTGAAACAGCCATTTTGGACTAAAAGGCAGAAGCCACAGGTGGAGGATGATGGAGTTACAAAATAAAAGAAGCCCACGTCACAGTGATCATGGGCCACCGTGAACTTCCCGGGTTCACTGGAGAGAGAAATACGCTTCTAACTTGTGTGTGTCTCTGCTTGATTTTCTGTTACTTATAACAGAACTTTATCCAAACTGAAAAAACATTTACATTTTACATGTAAAGTCCGAAGGTTAACAGAGTTAAGTATTTCCCAGAGGATAAATCATGGGAAGAGTAGAAGTTGAATTGCCTGGGACTGTTACTGGGAGGTGACATTTGCTACTTCTAGTCAAAGTGCTAGCAAATCTCCCCATTTTGTCGCTAAGAGGGTGTTCTACTTAGTTAGCAAGGGCGAGAGAAGGAAACCATTGATGTTCGTCACGGAAGAAGTCTTTGAAAACAGCACATGAGACAACAGCTAAGAGTCCCCCCACCACATTCCAGGCTAACAGCATTGGCTCCAGAGGCTAACAGAGTTTATTGAGTGAAGGGACCAGGGTGGAAACCAGCTTGATTTTAATTGTCTGTCAAGTCTGTTGGAAACTAACTTTCTCTAAAGGAATGCTTTTTGAAGCTTTCAAAGCTCGAGAACATAATAAATATTACCCTTTGCTGGGTTTCCTCTTTGGCTATAGCACAGGGGGGTATTTTCTGGAAGGATATGGTTATCCTCTCTGATGACTTTCAAAATCTGCATTTAGGCTGGACGTGGTAGCTCATGCCTGTATTTCCAACACTTTGAGAGGCCGAGGCAGGCGAATCACCTGAGGTCAGGAGTTTGAGATCAGCCTGGCCAATATGGTAAAACCCCATCTCTACTAAAAATATAAAAATTAGCCAGGCATGGTGGTGGGCGCCTGTAATCTCAGCTACTCTGGAGGCTGAGTCAGGAGAATCACCCGAACCTGGGAGGTAGAGGATGCAGTGAGCCGAGATCATGCCACTGCACTGCAGCCTGGGTGACAGAGCGAGACTCCTCCTCAAAACACACACACACACACACACACACACACACACACACACACACTAGAATTTAGCCATCAAAACACTTGAGCTATTTTATCCACAACAGTTTTAGTCCTCACATGTATTCTCAATGTGTGGAAATTTCATAAGTTTAGTAACTGTTCTGTAGGTTAGGAAGCAGCGTCGCAGGAGTGGTAAATGCCTGAGCCTGGAAACACACCAGTCTGCTAGCTTTGGCTCTGCCACTCAACAGTTTGTGTCACCTTGGGAAAGTGCATAATCTGTGAGGCTATTTCTTTATTTACAAGATGGGATTAATAACAGTCCCTAGCCTATGAGATTGCTGTAAGAATAAAGTTTTGGAATGCACGGAAAGTCTCCAGGGCTCAGGAGCGTGCTGGGTATGTTGTAAGTACACAGTAAGTATTAGCTATTATTATTTTTATTGCTACTAATACCTAATTTCTGGTCATGTGCTATTCAATACAATATCCACTGGCTCCTAGTGGCCGTTACACACTTGAAATGAAGCTAGTCCAAATTGAGATGGGCTGTAAGGATTAAATACAGACTGGATTTTGAAGTCTTAGAGGAAAACAAGAATGTAAAATATCTTACTAATAAATTTAAAAACTCTTTATTACATATTGAAATGATAACATTTTAGATAATTGAAATAAAATGTACTATTACAATTAATTTCACCTTTTCCTTTTTCTTTTTTTTAAATGTGACTACTAGAAAATTAAAAATTTCCTCTGTGGCTTGTGCATCAGGTATTTTTGGGATAAGGTTTAGGCAGACAGATGGGGCAGGGGTGATAAAGTGAACTAGGAAATCACGGTTTACTTTATCAGTATCTGATGGTTATTAGGGGGTCGGAAGAATGAGGCAAAAGTTTGGGGAAGGAAATTGACTTCCCAAGGGTATTGTGGATCCTGATATAATTCAACTCCACAGATGCTGAGTGAGGTCGGGGGTGGTCATGTGTGGGAGCAGCACTCAGTCACACGAGTCTGAAGAAAGGATGGAAATCTGGTGGTTCACACAATGGAAGTTTAGAGCAGTACAAGTGTCATTAACCTTGATCCAAGGTGGAGTTTAAGATCCAGCATGGAGCATATTGTTGACGAAGAACCAATGGCAAGTTGTTATCAGGGACCTCGAGAAAGGAGGCAGAAGTAGAGGGGTAGAAAATCCCTCCCAGGGGCGCTGCTGGTACCCAAATTCAATTCCACAGACGTTGATTAAGAACCTACTATGTTCCAGAGCTCTGATAGAAACTGGTGAAGACATAGTTTTCAAGGTACCTGCCTTCAAGGTACTCACCATATAGTGGGGAAGACAGGCGGATAAACAGACAACTGTGGTACAGCTGATCAAGTTCTGTAATAGGGTGCAATGGATGCTCACGATAAGGAAAGCTAATCCATTCTTGTGGACAAAGGAAGTTTCTTAAAAAAAACAATATCTCTACTAAGGTCTATGGAAAAGTAGCTGGGGAACAAGCGAGAAGCACATTCTAAGTAAGGGAAACACATGTGCCAAGGTTGGGAAGTCAGGAGAGCATTGCATGTTCCAGGAGCTGCACATGGCTCAGTGTTGCTGCTGAGTAGGGTGTGAGGTGAAAGTGGCTGGAAACTGGAGAGAGGAAGAGAGGCCAGATTACAGAGGAGATGGCATCACAGATGGAGGCATCCGAAGGTATGGGGTATAAGGGATTTAAAGACTTTAAGCAGGGGGGTGACATGCCTAGATTTGTGATTTAGGAAGATACCTCTGATCACGTTGTGGGGGTTCTGGCTCCAGGTAAGATAGATTAAATACACTCCATCCTGTCTCTTCCATCAAAATCAGCTATAATACCTAGACAGAATGTGTGGAGCAGCTATTTGAAGACTGAAAAGTAAGTAGTAGTAAGTGGTTTGGAGAAAAAGACTAGATAGAGCTTGAAGACCTGCTGGACTAGTAGTTTACATTTCCCCATCTCCCAAATTTCCTGGACTCAACACAGCCTGAAGCATGAAAGGAGGCATTGGCATACAGACAGGTTCAGGGCAAACCAGCTGGTTAAGGTTTGAGGAGTGGGAGATGTGTCACCTAATGCTAAGAAAAAGTTGGATAATTTTTCATTTTTACTGATTTTCTCCAATCTCTTGCATCCCAGTCCCCAAGAAAGCCTGAGGTGGCAGCAGAGATAGTGGCAGCAATGGGGACACACAGGAGCCTAAAACTTCTGGAGGGAGTGGGTGGAAACCTCCTCTCCAATTGAAGGAACTGTGTGGTCTCAAGAGTGTGGGCTGAACCCTTGTTGTTTTCCAAATTATTTCTTCCATTGTTTGGCCCCAGATAAGTGTTCAGTTGCAGCACATGTGTGGCAGAGTAAGATAAATAAAGCCCCAGCTTTCTGGCTGGAAACTAAAAACAGAGAACCCCAGGAAACCCCCACTGCGGAGATTGTGGAGAGGGAGGAGCTAAGAAAAGCAACCTTATAAAGTTGTATATGAGCTCCTGAGCTTACCCCTGAACTCATCCACATGCATGGATCTGACTCTAAGCAGAATACCCGACTTTGAGAATTGAATTATGGGATTGACTACAGCCCAGAACCCAGAGTCACCACTGGATGGCACATGTGTGGGATGCATCTGAATAGCACTTCAAAAGTTTTGAAAATGGTGCTAACCTTGAAACCGCATAAACAGAAAGTTGGTTTCTCTCAGATTAATAAGTCCACAAATTAAATGTTTATCATTCCTCCCTAAAATAACCAGAATTTGCAGCCTGAATTAACAGTTTGCTAAACAAAGCGTTTTGGCTGCCTAAATGAAAATACCAACATTTCCCATAGGGTTTGAATAAGACCTAGAGCTTTATAACACAATATCCAAAATACCCAGGAAACCATTCAAAATTAGTTAGCATACAAAGATCCAAGAAAAATCTCAACTTACAAAGGAAAACAAAAAAATGCCAAAGCCAGGATGTCACAGATGTTTAAATTATCTGACAAAGACTTTAAGACAGTGATTACAAAAATACTCAAAGCAGTAAGGGCAAATCCTATTGAAATCAATGGAAAACTAGAAAATTTCAGCATACAAATAAAAGTATTAAATGGAAAAAAGAACCAAATAGGAACTTTAGAAGCAAAAAATATAGTAACAAAACTTTAAGAAGCTAACTGGTTTGGGTCCGTGGAAATGACAAAAGCAAGCACTGGTGAACTTGAAGATAGATAAATAGAAATAATCCAATGTGAATGATAGGAAGCATATTCAGCTTCTGACATTCAAAACTGATTATAACAGTCTGATAAGAGGACTTGGGAAAGGAAAACGTTTTCTAGTATTTCTAGCTTCTACTTAGCGTCTCAAGAACCAAACCTTAGGGAGAAGGGGCTCAGATCTTAGAGTTCATTCCTTAAATGTAGAGAAGCTGCCTGTCTTGGCTATGCAACTTGCTGCTCTGGGTAGAAAACAAGAGGGAATTTTCATCCCTTCTCATCCTGTGACATGATGCGGGAAAAAAAGTAGGGAGAAAGAGGCAGGAGAGGTAGCTGGTTAGAAATCTGTTGCAACATTCTGTCTTTACGCTGAAGAGTGCCAGACGGTGGTGTGTTGGAGCTGGTTTGTACCAGCTCTTGAGAGCTGATAGTTAAAACTTCAGGAATTTTGCAAGCTAATTGTTAAATAGCTAGCATTTTTTTCTTAGTATTTTTTTTATTTCAATAGATTTTTGAGGAACAGATGGTCTTTGGTTACATGCATAAGTTCTTTAGTGATGAATTCTGAGATTTTGGTGCCTCCATCACCCAAGCAGTGTACACTGTACCCAATGTGTAGACTTTTATCCTTTACCCCCCGACACACACCTCCTGAGCTTCCAAAGTCCATTATGTCATTCTTACGCTTCTGCTTCCTCACTTAGCTCCCACTTATAAGCGAGAACATGCGATGTTTGATTTTCCATTCCTGAGTTACTTCACTTAGAATAATGGTCTCCAACTTCATCCAGGTTGCTGCGGATGCCATTATTTCATTCCTTTTTATGGCTGAGTAGTATTCCATTGTGTATATTTAATGCATACCACATTTTCTTTATCCACTTGTTGATTGATGGGCATTTGGGCTGGTTCCATATTTTTGCAATTGCAAATTGGGCGGCTATAAACATGTGTATGCAAGTGTAAGTGTAAATAATGACTTACTTTGGGTAGATACCCAGTAGTGGGATTACTGGATCAAATGAAATATCTATTCTCAGTTCTTTTTTTTTTTTTTAATCCACAGTTTTCTTTTCTTCTTCTTCTTTTTTTTTTAAATTATGCTTTAAGTTCTAGGGTACATGTGCACAACGTGCAGGTTTGTTACATAGATATACATGTGCCATGTTGGTTTGCTGCACCCATCAACTCATCATTTACATTAGGTATTTATCCTAATGCTATCCCTCACCCAGTTCCCCACCCCCAGACAGGCCCCCATGTGTGATGTTTCCCGCCTTGGGTCCGAGAGTTCTCTTTGTTCAGTTCCCATCTATGAGTGAGAACATGTGGTGTTTGGTTTTCTGTCCTTGTGATAGTTTGCTGAGAATGATGGTTTCCAGCTTCATCCATGTCCCTGCAAAGGACATGAACTCATTCTTTTTTATGGCTGCATGGTATTCCATGGTGTATATATGACACATTATCTTAATCTAGTCTATCATTGGTGGACATTTGGGTTGGTTCCAAGTCTTTGCTATTGTGCATAGTGCCACAATAAACATACATGTGCATGTGTCCTTATAGTAGCACAATTTATAATCCTTTGGGTATATACCCAGTAATGGGACTGCTGGTTCAAATAGTATTTCTAGTTCTTGATCCTTGAGGAATCACCACACTGTCTTCCACAATGGTTGAACTAATTTATACTCCCACCAACAGTGTAAAAGCATTCCTATTTCTCCACATCCTCTCCAGCATCTGTTGTTTCCTGACTTTTTAATGATCGCCATTCTAACTGGTGTGAGATGGTATCTCATTGTGGTTTTGATTTGCATTTCTCTGATGACCAGTGATGATGAGCATTTTTTCATGTGTCTGTTTGCTGCATAAATGTCTTCTTTTGAGAAATGTCTGTTCATATCCTTTGCCCACTTTTTGATGGGGTTGGTTGTTGTTTTACTTGTAAATTTGTTTAAGTTCTTTGTAGATTCTGGATATTAGCCCTTGTCAGATGGGTAGATTGCAAAATTTTTCTCCGATTCTGTAGGTTGCCTGTTCACTCTGATGGTAGTTTCTTTTGCCGTGCAGAAACTCTTTAGTTTAATTAGATCCCATTTGTCTATTTCAGCTTTTGTTGCCATTGCTTTTGGTGTTTTAGTCATGAAGTCCTTGCCCATGCCTATGTCCTGAATGGTATTGCTTAGGTTTTCTTCTGGGGTTTTTATGGTTTTAGGTCTAACATTTAAGTATTTAATCCACCTTGAATTAATTTTTGTATAAGGTGTAAGGAAGGTATCCAGTTTCAGCTTTCCCACGATGGCTAGCCAGTTTTCCCAACACCATTTATTAAATAGGGAATCCTTTCCCCATTTCTTGTTTTTGTCACATTTGTCAAAGATCAGATGGTTGTAGATGCGTGGTGTTATTTCTGAGGCCTCTGTTCTGTTCCATTGGTCTATATATCAGTACCATGCTGTTTTGGTTACTGTAGCCTTGTAGTATAGTTTGAAGTCAGGTAGCGTGATGCCTCCAGCTTTGTTCTTTTGACTTAGGATTATCTTGGCAATGTGGGCTCTTTTTTGCTTCCATATGAACTTTAAAGTAGTTTTTTCCAATTCTGTGAAGACAGTCATTGATAGCTTGATGGGGATGGCATTGAATCTATAAATTACCTTAGGCAGTATGGCCATTTTCATGATATTGATTCTTCCTATCCATGAGCATGGAATATTCTTCCATTTGTTTGTGTCCTCTTTTATTTTGTTGAGCAGTGACTTGTAGTTCTCCTTGAAGAGGTCCTTCACATCCCTTGTCAGTTGGATTCCTAGGTATTTTATTCTCTTTGTAGCAATTGTGAATGGGAGTTCACTCATGATTTGGCTCTCTGTTTGCCTGTTATTGGTATATAGCAATGCTTGTGATTTTTGCATATTGATTTTGTATCCTGAAACTTTGCTAAAGTTGCTTATCAGCTTAAGGAAATTTTGGGCTGAGACAATGAGGTTTTCTACATATACAGTCATGTCATCTGCAAGCAGGGACCATTTGACGTCCTCTTTTCCTAATTGAATATCTTTTATTTCTTTCTCTTGCCTGATTGCCCTGGCCAGAACTTCCAACACTATGTTGAATAGGAGTAGTGAGAGAGGGCATCCTTGTTTTGTGCTGGTATTCAAAGGGAATGCTTCCAGTTTTTGCCCATTCAGTATGATATTGGCTGTGGTTTGTCATAAATAGCTCTTGTTTTGAGATATGTTCCGTCAATACCTAGTTTTTTGAGAGTTTTTAGCATGAAGCACTGTTGAATTTTGTCAAAGGTCTTTTCTGCATCTATTGAGATAATCATGTGGCTTTTTTTCATTGGTTCTGTTTATGTGATGGATTATGTTTATTGATTTGTGTATGTTGAACCAGCCTTGCATCCCAGGGGTGAAGCCAACTTGATCATAGTGGATAAGCTTTTTGATGGGCTGCTGGATTCAGTTTGCCAGTATTTCACTGAGGATTTTCGCATCAATGTTCATCAGGGATATTGGTTTAAAATTCTCTTTTTTTATTGTGTCTCTGCCAGGCTTTGGTATCAGGATGATGCTGTCCTCAGAAAATGAGTTAGGGAGGATTCCTTCTTTTTCTATTGATTGGAATAGTTTCAGAAGGAATGGTACCAGCTCCTCTTTGTACCTCTGGTAGAATTTGGCTGTGAACCCGTCTGGTCCTGGACTTTTTTTGATTGGTAGGCTATTAATTATTGCCTCAATTTCAGAGCCTGTTATTGGTCTATTCAGAGATTCAACTTCTTCCTGGTTTAGTCTTGGGAGGGTGGATGTGTTCAGGAATTTATCCATTTCTTCTAGATTCTCTAGTTTATTTGCTTAGAGGTGTTTAATAATATTCTCTGATGGTAGTTTTTATTTCTGTGGGATCAGTGGTGATATCCCCTTTATCATTTTTTATTGCATCTATTTGATTCTTCTCTCCTTTCTTCTTTATTAGTCTTGCTAGCAATCTATCAATTTTGATCTTTTCAAAAAACAAGCTCCTGGATTCACTGATTTTTTTGTAGGTTTTTTTGTGTCTCTATCTCCTTCAGTTCTGCTCTGATCTTAGTTATTTCTTGCCTTCTAGCTAGCTTTTGAATTTGTTTGCTCTTACTTCTCTAGTTCTTTTAATTGTGATGTTAGGGTGTCGATTTTAGATCTTTCCTGCTTTCTCTTATGGGCATTTAGTGCTATAAATTTCCCTCTACACACTGCTTTAAATGTGTCTGGAGATTCTGGTACTTTGTATCTTTTTTCTCATTGGTTTCAAAGAACATCTTTTTTACTGACTTCATTTCGTTATGTACCCAGTAGTCATTCAGGAGCAGGTTGTTCAGTTTCCATATAGTTGTGTAGTTTTGAGTGAGTTTCTTAATCCTGAGTTCCAGTTTAATTGCACTGTGGTCTGAGAGACAGTTTGTTGTGACTTCTGTTCTTTTACATTTGCTGAGGAGTGCTTTACATCCAATTATATGGTAAGTTTTAGAATAAGTGCGACGTGGTGCTGAGAAGAATGTATTTTCTTTTGATTTGGGGTGGAGAGTTCTGTAGATGTCTATTAGGTCCGCTTGGTGCAGAGTTGAGTTCAAGTCCTGGATATCTTTGTTAACCTTCTGTCTTGTTGATCTGTCTAATATTAACAGTGGGGTGTTAAAGTCTCCTATTATTGTGTGGGAGTCTGAGTCTCTTTGTAGGTCTCTAAGGACTTGCTTTGTGAATCTGGGTGCTCCTGTATCAGGTTCATATATATTTAGGATAGTTAGCTCTTTTTTTTGAATTGATACTTTTACCATTGTGTTATGGCCTTCTTTGTATCTTTTGATCTTTGTTGGTTTAATGTCTGTTTTTTCAGAGACTAGGATTGCAACCCCTGCTTTATTTTTGCTTTCCATTTCCTTGGTAGCTCTTCCTCCATCCCTTTATTTTGAGCCTATGTGTCTCTGCAGGTGAGATAGATCTCTTGAATACAGCATGCTGGTGGGTCTTGACGCTATCCAATTTGCCAGTCTGTGTCTTTTAACTGGGGCATTTAGCCCATTTACATTTAAGGTAAATATTGTTATGTGTGAATTTCATCTTGTCATTATGGTGTTAGCTGGTTATTTTGCCTGTTAATTGATGCAGTTTCTTCAAAGCATCGATGGCCTTTACAATTTGGCATGTTTTTGCAGTGGCTGGTATTGGTCATTCCTTTCCATGTTTAGTGCTTCCTTCAGGAGCTCTTCTAAGGCAGGCCTGCTGGTGACAAAATCTCTCAGCATTTGCTTGTCTGTAAAGGATTTTATTTCTCCTTCACTTATGAAGCTTAGTTTGGTGGATATGAAATTCTGGGTTGTAAATTCTTTCCTTTAAGAATGTTGATTATTGGTCCCCACTCTCTTTTGGTTTGTAGAGTTTCTGCCGACACATCTGCTGTTAGTCTGATGGGCTTCTCTTTGTGGGTAACCCGGCCTTTCTCTCTGGCTGTGCTTAACAATTTTTCCTTCATTTCAACCTTGGTGAATCTGACAATTATGTCTTGGAGTTGCTCTTCTCAAGGAGTATCTTTGTGGTATTCTCTGTTTTTCCTGAATTTGAATGTTGGTCCGCCTTGCTAGGTTGGGGAAGTTCTCCTGGACAATATCCTGAAGAGTGTTTTCCAACTTGGTTCCATTCTCCCTGTCACTTTCAGGTACACTAATCAAACATAGATTTGGTCTTTTCACATAGTTTCATATTTCTTGGAGGCTTTGTTTCTTTTTTCTCTAACCTTGCCTTCTTGCTTTATTTCATTAATTTGATCTTCAGTCACTGATATCTTTTCTTCCACTTGATCGAATCAGCTACTGAAGCTTGTGCATGCGTCACGAAGTTCTTATGCCATGGTTTTCAGCTCCATCAGGTCATTTAAGTTCTTCTCTACACTGTTTATTCTAGTTAGCCATTTGTCTAACCTTTTTTCAAGGTTTTTAGCTTCCTTGCGATGGGTTAGAACATGTTCCTTTAGCTTGGAGAAGCTTGTTATTACGGACCTTCTGAAGCCTACTTCTGTCAACTCATCAAAGTCATTTTCCATCCAGCTTTGTTCCATTGCTGGCAAGAGCTGTGATCCTTTGGAGGAGAAGAGGCACTCTAGTTTTTAGAATTTTCAGCTTTTCTCCTCTGGTTTCTCCCCATCTTTGTGGTTTTATCTACCTTTGGTCTTTGATGTTGGTGACCTACAGATGGGGTTTTGGTGTGGATGTCCTTTTTGTTGATGTTGATGCTATTCCTTTCTGTTTGTTAGTTTTCCTTCTAACAGTCAGGTTCCTCAGCTGCAGGTCTGTTGAAGTTTGCTGGAGGTCACCTCCAGACCCTGTTTGCCTGGGTATCACCAGCGAAAGTTGCAGAACAGCAAATATTGCAGAACAGAAAATATTAGTGCCTGATCCTTCCTCTGGAGGCTTCATCCCAGAGGGGCACCTGCCTATATGAGGTGTCTGTTGGCTCCTACTGGGATGTGTCTCCAAGTTAGGCTACATGGGCGTCAGGGACCCACTTGAGGAGGCAGTCTGTCCATTCTTAGAGTCCAACACCATGCTGGGAAAACCACTGCTCTCTTCGGAGCTGTCAGACAGGGATGTTTAAGTCTGCAGAAGTTTCTGCTGCTTTTTGTTCAGCTATGCACTGCCCACAGAGGTGGAGTCTACAGAGGCTATAGGCTTTGCTGAACTGTGGTGGGCTCTGCCCAGTTCGAGCTTCCTAGATGCTTTGTTTATCTACTCAAGCCTCAGCAATGGCAGACACCACCTTCCCCCCACCCCCCAACCCCCGCCAGGCTGCAGCCTCGCAGGTTGATCTCAGACTGCTGCGCTAGCAGTGAGTAAGGCTCCATGGGCTCTTCCTGAGCCAGGCATGGGAGAGAATCCCCTGGTCTGCCAGTTGCTAAGATGTGGGAAAAGTGCAGTATTTGGGTAGGAGTGTCTCGTTTTTCCAGGTACAGTCTATTATGGCTTCCCTTGACTAGGAAAGGGAAATCCCCCAACCCCTTGTGCTTCTGGGTGAGGCGACACTCCGCCCTGCTTCAGCTTGCCCTTTGTGGGCTGCACCCACTGTTCAACCAGTCCCAATAAGATTAACCAGGTATCTCATTTGGAAATGCAGAAATCACCCATCTTCTGCATCAATCATGCTGGGAGCTGCAGACTGGAGCTGTTCCTATTTGACCATCTTGGGACAGACCCCTCAAATAGCTAGCATCTTGAGATGGACATGGTGGGAATATTTATACCATGGCAACTGGAAAACACTATACATTTCTGGAAAGCCTGTTGTTATACTACCAGCACACCACTGTGACAGATAAAGCAAGCAGAACACACGAATGGATAGAAGGGTTGGGCATGCTTTCTGTGTTTACCACCATTTAGAACACTGGGGAAGAGGCCATGCAGGGACTTAGGCCAGTATGCAGGGACTTAGGCCAGTATGCAGGGACTTAGGCCAGTATGCAGGGACTTAGGGGTGATCCAACATGATGGTGTGAGATGGTTGAATACAGAACTAGTCTACTTAACACTCTCAACCCTATGTTGATTCTTATATGGCATAAATGCTGAGTGTAAAGTCAGTGAGTCTGCCGTAGGGCCAACTGTGGTCAGATGTGAGGCTCAGCCATAGAGTCTGGGCCGGGGTACTCAGCCTCAGTGGTCTATTGACCAGTGAGAGCTGAGAGAAGACCAGGTCAATGGAGACCTTATTGGGAATGAATGGGCACAGGTTTGTGAGCCACATACATCATCAGCATACTGGCAGATTCAGCAGACAAGATTAAGTCAACTGTACTATACTGCCAGTCTACTATACTACTACACTGCCACGACAATCAAGTGAGGAGGTGAGGATAGTCCTATGTCCCCAAGCCCTTTCATGCCACCATCATGAGGTCATGAGAGGCCTTCTCCCCCATATACCAGACACCACCTTGGAAGGCATGGGCATGGCAAAAGGGCATGGAGATAGCATTCCCCCAAAAATGAGTACCAAAGAGACTATTTAAATTACTGCATCTAAGGTTAAAAACCAGTCTCTATATTAACTATCTTTCCTCTGCCCCGATAGGTGGGAGCTCAGGAGGAAGACCAAGCCCGTAACAGACTGAAACTAAAGAGAATACATTTTCTTCTTCCTGACTAGTAGTATAAATATGCAACCTAGTGACACATGTAAAGTAAACGAATAGTATAACTTGTGCTTACTCAAATGTATAATTCATGAGGTTATTTTTTGAATACTCAATCATTCTTTGCAAACTGAAGTTTGGCTTCACTTTTATTTTTCAGATGGAAAAGAGGCTGAGATTTTTGTATTTGAAGAATTTAAAGACAAAATGACTCAATTTTGGGTGTCCTTCCAGGTGGTGGGGCTTTCCTCTCAGTCTAATAAGTCCACAAACTATTTACCATCTTTTCTCCCTGGAATAACCAGAATCAGAGCAAGTGGGTCATTTAAGTCAAATTCAGGACAGGCCAATTAATAAAAGGAGAATACTGAGTTCATATAGTTTCTGTGAAAGATGTAACTGACAGTGGACTGGGATGTTCACAGTTATAGGATGTTAGGGCAAAAGAGGTATTTTGAGATAATTTAGTCCAAGAAACAGACCCAGAGAGGTCAAAACACAAACTCAGAGTTAAGCAGCTTATCAAGGGCAGGATTGGAACTCCAACCTTGAACCCAACCCCAATTTTATAGAAAGACTCCAGGATTTGACACTGCGCCTGCCCTCCTCCTTGGCAGGAGTTCATGTGGGAAACCAAGTCACAACTGGAAGGCTGCTTAGCAATCACAGAATTAAAACAAGAGCCTTCACTCCACTTGGTGATTCTCCTGTGGGCCCATCTTTCAGATACACAAATTCTGACTTTTCTGATTCTCTTTTTCTAAACTCTGTGAAGAAAGACCACTGGGTCTGTAGTTGGGTCATAAAATGCTTAATTAAGGTATGCTATTTTTGGGTTAAATGCTGAGCCCAACACACATTCTTGATGGGATATATGTACGTCCCAGGTCATGTAATAGTTCCCATTGCCGAGTGTTTATTTGCTGTAAATGTGTGACGTGACGTGTTGTACTGAGCGCTTTGCATACGCTATCTCTTTATTCACAGTCTTGCAAGCCACCTCTGAAGGGCTGCTAGTTTCCACCTCTTAACGTGGTCTTTTCCCCTTGTCTATGACCCTTTGTCTGGGCAGAGCCATACGGCTGCTTAGACATCCCACCTCTTCTCTTTTAGCCCCCAGGATCCCCATTCGTGTGATTATGGAGCGCTAAGAGGGCCCTGGGAGCACATGGGATTGAGCCTGGCTCAGCCAAGTTCCTATTTACCCTCTTAATGTGGATTTCAGCCTCTGTGTTGGCATGAGAGTCATCTGGTAAGCTGTTTTCTACAAGGAGAAGGGCAGAATAGAGGCATTGACTAAAAATTGGAAACGTTTAAGAGAAATCTAATCTTCCAGGGATACAAACATAATACTGTGTGTAAGTGATCTGGATGTATTGTCTAAACCTGAAGACTTGTAGCCCTGCGGGCCCCTTCACGAGTAGATGGCAGTCAAATCACCTTGTGCTGTCCAGGAACTGTGAGGGAGGTAGATTAATCGTGTAGAAAAGCTACTGCTGCAGATGCTTACGGAGCAGCTGAGCTGTCGAAGAGCTACTGGAAAACCGACTAAAAAGGGAGATTTACAGGGGAAAGTGACAAAGAAAAAAAGACAGAAAACCTGGCTTGGATCCCAAGACAGAGGAAGGCGCATTCAGACAGGCTGGCCTTTTGACCTTCCTTGCCTAGTCTGACCATTAGAAGCAGAAGATCTGATTAAAAGTACCTAAGAATTTACTAAAAGACTTCACACTTACTTCACCAAAGTTTCTCTTTTCAGAATTTCTGTTTTCATTTCTTAACCAATAGTTGAAATAAAAAATCCACAAAGACTTTTTAAAATGTGGTAAAGTACACATAACATAAAATTTACCATCTTACTCATTTTAAGCGTACAGTTATAAAGAACAAAGCAGGGCAGGGCGTGGTGGCTCAAGCCTATAATCCTAGCAGTTTGGGAGGCCGAGGCGGGTGGATCACCTGAGGTCAGGAGTTCAAGACCAGCCTGGCCAACATCGTGAAACCCTGTCTCCACTAAAATGCAAAAATTAGCCGGGCATGATGGCGGGTGCCTGTAATTCCAGCTACTCAGGAGGCTGAGACAGGAGAATCGCTTGAACCAGGGAGATGGTGGTTGCAGTGAGCTGAGATTGTGCCACTGCCCTCCAGCCTGGGCAGCTGAGCAAGACTCTGTCTCAAAAATAAACAAACAAGCAAAAAAGCATTTTGAGAAAATGTAAAGAATGCATTTGAATAAGTTTCTATTATAGTGTCAATGTCTGTCAGCATTTCAGGATCAAAGAAATTTGAATAGGCTTATACAATAGTGAATGCTTTGTAAAAAATGTTAAATTATAGGGAAAGTCTTCAAGTATTAATCATTCATGGATCCATTTTCTTCTTCTTGCCCAGTAAGGAAAAGGAAAATAAGCTCAGAATGAACTGTTGTTTTTTTGTTTTTTTCAGCTAAAGCAGTTTTAATTTAAATATTTTAATATTCAGTACTTTACATTTTGGTAAAATATGTAGAACATAAATTTAGCCTTTTTAAGCATTTCTTAATGTTCTCTGGCATTAGGCACATTCACATTGTGTAACCATCACCACTGTCTCCAGAACTTTTCCATCTTCCCAAGCTGATCTTTCTATTTTTTTAAGATACAAGTTGCATCAGAGAATTTAGAGTCCACATTTTCTTCTTGACTATATTTACAATTGTTCTAATGTTGTATATAAATATGTGCTTGTTTTAATGCATGCAGTTAAAAATGACTTCAGGAAAAGGAAGAGGGAATAATATTCACTGAGTCCTTACCAAGCTTGGCATGTTACATATTCCACACAACAATCTGGGAGGCAGAAATTGTGAGCCCATTTTACAGATGAGGAAGTTGACACATAAAAAAATTAAGTAGCTTTGCCTAAGGTCACACAGCCAGGATGTGATGGAGGTGAGACTCAACCCCTCTCTGTTTTTCATGGCAACATGCTCTCAGGGTTATACCGCTTTAAGAAAAGTGGGAAAAGAAAGAAAAAAAAAGGCATAAGGACGTGGGTTACATGCAATTTTAGTACTGTACGATTGCTATTACTAAAGATACCACCAAAGAAAGTATGGGTTTTGCTTTGCTGGGAATTTTAGAGGTCTCGGTGGTCAGTTCTCCTACTTAAGGTATCCTTTATCTAAAAGGACCTCTGAAGGGTTTCTGTGATTTGTGGTTGCATGAAGGTCACCCCATTGCTACTTGTCTTTATGAAACAGTGACAATAGGGACTAAGAAGAGAAAGGGGCAGGTATAGAGAGCGCGTGGAATGCTATGGCAGCAGGGAGGGGTCTGGGCTGGGCAGCTGCTCCTGCCTTTCCTCCTCTCCTGAGAATATCATATCTGAGCACAGAGCGCTGGAGGAGGGAGGACGGGAATGGAAACAGATGGCCTCTGCATGCACAAAAGGACAGCTGGGCTCTGTACGTCTCACCCTCCACAGAGGTAAGCTGGAGGCTGCGGCCTCATTTCTAACTGAATTCCGCTACGGTCCCCAGGACCACTCCTTGGGAAGACCTAGTTAGAGCCATATCATGATATGATATGAGCCAGTTTTTGTCAGTCTCTGTGCTGCACATGTTATGGCCATTGTCTTGTCATCATTTCTGCTTAACAGACGAGGAAACAGATGTCTCATGGCCTGTAGGTGGCAGAGGAAGGACTTGAACTGAGGTCCATCTGTACTCAAGCCCCGGCTGGTCTCCACCATGACGGTCTGGTTGTCTAGTGTTGAAGTCACCTACATGGGTACTAAACCCGGCTTCACCAATGAATACCCTGTAAACTCTCATTGAGTTTCAGCTTCCTAATATTACAAATAATGAAGGTTATAGTACCGACTTTGTGGGATTGCCATGAAGATTTAGTAAAATTACCCACCTGAAAATCTTGGCCAGATCATAGGTGAATGTTACGACTTGAGTTGTGTGCCCCTTCAACAGTTATATTGATGTTTTAAGCCCTAGTGCCTCAGAATGTGACTGTATTTGGAAACAGAGTCTTTAAGAGGTCATCAAATAAAATGAAGCCATGAGGGTGGGCCCAAATCCAGTATGATTGATGTCCTTGCTAAAAGGGGAAATTTGGACACCGAGATCGACAGGCACATAAGGAAGATGAAGCAAAGACACACAGGGAGAAGGCGATACGTGAAGGATTGGAGAAATATATCCACAAACCGACGAATGCCCGGGGCTCCCAGAAGCAGAAGAGAGGCAGGAGCAGGCCCTTCCCTCGCAGCTTCGGAGGGAGCATGGCTCACCTAGCACCTTGATGTCAGGCTTCTGGCCTCCAGAGGGATGAGACGATAAATTTCTGTTGTTTAAAGCTACACTTTTTGTGGTATTTTGTTGCAGCATCTCTGGAAAATTAATACAGCACACAATCCAATGTTCTTGTTCTTCCGTAGGCCATTCATTCAACAAATATTTTAAACTAAGTGCTGGGGATTTGTTCAGAGGTGAACAGATCCTGTTTCTGCTCTCAGGTGGCTCATGTCCTAGTTAGGGACACAAACACATCAACAAGCAATGATAGTAGAGTGTGGTTGGTGCTTGGCCACAGGCAAGGCAAGGGCAGGGTGCTTCGGGGGCTTCAAGGAGGGGCCCTTAAATTAGCGTGCGCATCAGAGAAGCACAGCTGCTTCGAGGGAGTGATATCCCAAAAATGATGGAGTAGTTGTTTTATTTGGAAAAGAACATGCCTGTTATGGTGCAAGGGCGTTAATGACTTTTTGTTGTTATAATTGAACAAGGACAGTTCCAAGTATATATAAAAAATGACAGGAACAAGCAAGATTAGAAGGGAAGCCAACGTGTTTGTTTCACTTAGCGGTTCTGCCTCCAGAATCGCTTTTAGCTGAGATGTTTCCTGATTAAGGTTGGGGGATGGTTGGTAGTGACAAGTCGAGGTTGAATAGGGTGCGGTACTGATGAGATCAGGGAACATTTATCAACAGGAAAGACTGATGTCTTTTAAAGTCAGAATACTCCCTTTATTTAACCCTTCCTCTTTCATCAACATGTGCCACATGGCAAGAAAAGATTCCAAAGGCCTTGCTGCTGGGTAAGGTTGTGTAGCCTGTGGACTGCACAAGGACTCCTGACCAAGGGGAGAATGGGGACTGAAATCCAGCACATGCTCCCTTGCACAGGCTGTGTGTCTTGGGATACCTCTTTGTTTTACACAAACGTACCATCTGCTTGCTCAGTCATCTGCCACTGACTCAGGTTCCATCCAGAAAGGGCACCTTTTTCTAATTCATACAAGGTGCCATCTATGCAGCATGGTCTTTGGATCTGGCTGCATGAGGAAGCATTTGTTTCTTTTGAAACAAAGGCCATTCTGCCAGCTGGAAGTCTGCCGAGGAGTCCCTGTTACACAATTGGAACCTGGTTCTCTGGCAGCCCTAATGTGCACTCCCATGGCATTAGCTAAATTACCACCACCCAGTTAACTTGCTAGCCTGCACTCTTACTCAGGGCTTTCAGCTTATGCACCTGAAGTCAAGACCATACGTGGTTTTTATGGAGCCAGAAAGTTAGGGATGCAATAAAGCTCTAAGTAACTGGCTAATAAATGTTAGTTATATGTTTTGTCTGGGTTGCTAGGACAATCTTCTACAAATTCTATTTTGTCATATATTTAAACATGGAATATTTTGTAAATTACTTTGAGCTTCAAGCTTCTTCTCCTTTAGGGCCCTCTCCCCCGAATTTGCTTTGGGAGTGAGGTCAACGGATGTGCTGTGGCGGCTCGGGGGTGTGCTCTAGTCCAGAATATGAACAGACAGCAGGTTCTAATGCTGATTGCCTGGAGGATCGCAAGCAATGCAGCCTGTCTGTCTGAGAGCAGAGGGGAAAACAACAGTATAGGGATAGTGCGGGCGTTGCAAGTAGATGCGCATGGCCTTCCAGACGGCAGCGCGGGGAGCAGAAGGAGCTGGGGTGGGGTGCTTGGTAAGGATATAGGATCCCCATTCTGGGGTGGCTCCAAGGGAGGGAAAACCTGTTCACCAGGGAAATAGGAATTTCTTTTGTGTCAACAGTCTGTGGGTGCATATGAAGACATTTCAGCAATAATAACATAATTAAAAATCACTGACTTATAACCCTACTTGCATGTTACAGAATCTTCAGTTTCTCCTCGCTCCCTACCCTGCTTATTTCTGGAAGCCTCATGTCAGCTCAAGAGCACTTCTTTCCTATTTCACCCTTTAGCTCCTTCCTCCTGAGGCTGCTGTCCAAGCTGCTTAAGGTGCACGAAGACAGTCTCTGCTATGGTGTGTACCGGGGTAGCAAAGGGCCTGTGTCTAGGCCTTGTTGGCCTTCCCTTCCCTGTGTTCTGGGTCCCCTCAGGTTCAAGGAACAAGCTATGCTGTGCCCTACCCTCCTGCCCTTATGCCACCTTGCCACTGGGACCCCATGAAATGCTGCCGGTGCCCTGGCATTTCTCTGAATCCCTCATAAAGTTAGCTCCTAGCTGTTGCTTCTCTCTGCAGGAGGCTCTGCCACAAAACAAGGGGCTAGGGAGGGAGACGGGACCCCAGGCCATCCTTCCCACTCTGCCTCTGCCCTCAGGAGAGTGTCCACAACATGTAGGCACCAGGACCTCCAGTGTTCCAGCCACCCTTCTAGGGCCAGCGTGCTCCCTCCTTCTACCATGAAGCCAAGCCATGTGTCATCCCCGCCTCAAAGCCACCCACAGTGCTTTGTTCTTGTCTTGTGTTGCTTACCATGGTTTCTCCATCACAAGAGATTTTTGATACTCTTCTTCTTCCCTTTTCCTAAAAGATAAGCCGAGTTTGAATTGGGATTATATTATATATTATTCATTTTTTTTACATTTGATGTATTGTGCTTAATACAATGCTCGGCAAAACGTAGGTGCTGAATAAAGATTTATGAAGGGAAAGAAGGAAATGGTGAAAAAGCCAGACTATGCTTTTATGGCACATTCACCCAAATGGGTTTGACAGTGAGTGACTGAAAGTTTTTGTGGAAGAGCATGAACAAATCATGAAACTGACTAGTATTTGTGATCCCTTTTTCTTCTGTGCTGTCATCATTGAGTTAATCGAACCTACATCCATTTTCCTTCAGTGCTGTCATCATTGAGTTCATCTAAACTGTCATTAGCCTACCTTTGTTTTTAGCTTGTTTGCTGCTTGCGTTAACACATTCTGCAAGCCTGCAACTAAAACCATGAAGTGTTTCTTTATTATATGGTGTCTTTCCAAATAGCCAAGGAACATCTGGTAGAAAGAGCCTGGATCTGGAGTGAGACAGATTTGAATCCTGGCTCACTGATGGAGCTCATAAGCCTGGGGAACCTTAGGCCGGTTCCTCAACTTCTCTAAACCCCGACTTCCTCTTCTGCCATGTGGACAATCGTGTTACGCACCCACAGGCTGTTCTGGGATTAAGTATTGAGATGCAGGCTGAGCACAATGCTGGCGCAGAGATCCTGCACAAATCATTGTTAGCTTTTACACAATTATTATCATGGTGGTTGTTCTGCCTTCTCAGATGTTATCTTTCTGCACTCACATATTTTAATCTTTGTAGTTTATCTTTATGTGGAAACCTTATTGCATCCCCTTGATTATGTCAAAGATGTTCTCTGGTTCTTTCTTGAATTTTCTTGTACCACTTCTGAGTGAAGAAAAGGAAGGACAGCTACAATGATATGATAAAGGCTTTGGTGGCAGGGGTGTTTTCTGTCTTTCCGTGCTTGGCTGGGTTTCAGGGAAATCCAGAAAAATACCAGCTGGCAGAAGGTATCATTGTGTTTGGTTAAAGGAACATTGATGTATACCCTTTTCCAGAGAAGTGAGGAGACCAAACCACTGGAGGAAAGAATGTGGTTTTGTATCACATGTGAAAAGAAAGCTGGGAGCAAGGGGAGAAGAATATTTCAGGCCACAGCATTTGAATGCAACTGAAAGCTTCTGTTCCAAACGAAGTAACTGAAGACATTTACAAACTAGATGAAAATAACTCTTTTATAAACCCTATAGGACCCCTCCTTGCCCGATGAAATGATTGGAATGTTAGGTAGACTAACTTGTTTTGCTGATTGAGAAAAATACAGCCAACTCAAACCTGCAATTGAACTCTTGAGATAAGAAACTCCCCCATTCTAATGAGTCTGGGTGATAATCAGGATGTGGCCCTTTCTGTTCTCGTGCTAGCTATTTTGGGTTATCTTTCCTGAAGGCAGACGTCACTGTTACATTTGTAGATGTCACATTTAGTTCTGTACACCTTGGGTGTGTGTCTTTGTGTGCAGGAAATAAGTTTAATTTTTAAAAAATGCATATTTTCTTTTCTTTTTTGAGACAAAGTCTTGCTCTGTTGCCCAGGCTGGAGTGCAATGGCGTGATCTTGGCTCACTGCAAGCTCCGCTTCCCAGGTTCAAGTGATTCTCCTGCCTCAGCCCCCTGAGTAGCTGGGATTACAGGAATGCGCCACCACACCAGGCTGATTTTTGTGTTTTTAGTAGAGATGGGGTTTTACCATGTTGGCCAGGCTGGTCTTGAGCTCCTGACCTCAGGTGATCCACCCGCCTCGGCCTCCCAAAGTGCTGGGATTACAGGAGTGAATCACCACACCTGGCCCACATTTTCTTTCATAGGCCCTTTTGGCCTGGTTATATTATTTCTGTCTGGGGGTTGGGGGAAGGTGTATCCAAATGTTTTCCTTAAATTCTTTTCAGAGTTCATGGCCCAGGGGACATGCCCCCATGCCAGGTCTAATAAAACTAGCTACACTTAGAAGAAATCAAGATGCCAAGGGACCATCTCAGGACCCAGAAGGGAATGTGGGCTTATGGGTGAGGGCTGGGCTTCTAGGAGTGTTTGCCCTGATGATATAGGAGGATGGGAGAGGTAAATTAGGAAAGGAGACTTTAGCACCACAAGTGAACACCCACCTTAACATAATAATGACTCATTTTAATTGAGTGACATGCCAGGCCCTATTCTCAGCATTTTACATGCATTCTCTCATTAATTCTCACAGTGTCTCTACAAGATAGGTACTATTTTATAGTCAGCACCTACAGATGAGGAAACTGGGGCTTAGACAATAAAAGTCACTTGCCCAGTGAACAGCCAGGGGAGAATTAGAACTTAAAACTGGCCTAATTCAAGACATGATCTGGACATGTCCTTTGGCCTAGTTTGAGACATGCCCTTCCTCTCCCTTTACCCTTTGGCAACTTCCCCAGTTTCCACTTAGGGATATGTGTGGTTCTAGTGGGAATAACCCTGATCCAGCTCTAGGGGTGGGGCATGTGACATAGGCTAAGCCAATCAGGACAGGGCCAAAGTGATTGGTCAGGATGTTACTGAGCAAGCAATGGGCTCACTGCCTAATGTGCATAGTGGCCAATACCACTGCACTGGCTTTTAAGAAAAGAAAAGGTTTACTGCAAGTCTACCGGCAAGGAGACAGGAGGAAACACTCTAACCTGTCTCTGCAAGTTGGAGTTTAGGTCGGGTTTGACAAGCACAGGGTCATGGGGCATGATCTGATTGGATTTTGCAATGAGATGATGCTGGGAGGCATGATCTGATTGGATCTTGCAATGAAGTGATGCTGGGAGGCATGATCTGATTGGATCTTGCAATGAAGTGATGCTGGGAGGCATGATCTGATTGGATCCTGCCATGGGGTGATGCTGGAAGCTGATATGATTGGATCCTGGATCCTGACATGCCATGTTCACTTCTTAATGAAGTTCCCACTCCTCAGTCTTGCATTTAGGTCCCTCTGTAGTTGCACACTTGGTTCATCTGACATGCTCAGGTTACATAACCTTCCACCTGGGGTCCATGGCAACCGAAAAACAACTCACAACTTTATTACCTAAAAGTTGAACCAGATTGGTCTGATGTGGTTACAAGGAGAGGTCATGTGACCCAAGCCATTCTAGTCAGAACGAGTGACAGGGTTTTGGGATAAAGGCCTCCTTTGCCTTCTGTAGTATGGACAGTGTGGATGTGAGGTCTCCAGCTACGGAAATGATCTTTTATTCTGGGACAAACTGTCTGAGGGTGAAGGCAATATTCCAGGAGACCTGAGGTGGAAGAACTGTGGAGAAATGGAGGTGAAGGGCTGATGATGAATGAGCCTCAGCAGCAAACGCTGGCTGACACCTAAACGACCCTGGGACTCAGTGGTCATGGGAGGCAACCTAGTCTGCTAAGCATATGCCAGATTCAGTTGAGTTCTCTGTTCCTCATAGCCAAAACATTCTCAGAGATGCGATTACGCCGTCCTGAGGGGCTTTTCAGTATTCTGCCTAGACTCTAGCCTGACAAAGCTTCCCTTGGGCACTGGAACGTCCCTCAAAAATATTTTTTAAAACGTTCTATACATAACGATTGAAATTGCCCTCCAAATATAAAGAAGGGTGGATGGGCACTCAAATGTCTGAAGCTGGCTGATTTTCACAATAGTTCCTTAATTGTGGGGACACTGGGTCATCCTGAACCAAACTGTTATTTTTTTCTTCAGAAAAGTTTATTGAGGACAAATTTTTGGAGTTCTTGATAGTGATTTTTGAAACAGTAGCAATTCTCTTTACGGGAGAAGTCAATTTAGTTTCTCTGGTAGATTATCTGGGCACTTTGACACCCGCCCCCTCAGTAACCACAAAATGGCTAGCCCAAGAGGGCTCGGCTTCAGGTCACCCACCTCCCCTGACACCCCTGCTTTCTGGGCTGGCACTTTCAAAGTCATCTTAGTTACTACATCCTGCCAGAGTGTTAAATAATGACAAAGACTCCAGCGTTTCTCCTACCAGGGCTGTTCGTATTCCAAGAGGAGACTCTTGAACGTTGAAAAAGGTTTTCAACTTGCTGGAATAAAACTAATGGTGAAATTTAAGGCCCAAGACAGGACACTAAGAAAAAAAATATTCTGGGACAAAGAAACATTTTCCCCCCTCTCATATCATGTCCTTAATGAAACTGCTGTGCACTTGTATATTCAGCGATGACTAGGATAGATTCCATATATGGAAATTCCAGTTTAACACAAACCTATAGAATCTGAAACTTTCTCTCTCCCTCTCTCTCGCTCTCACGCACACATACCCACACAGTCAGTTTAAAGGAGAGGGCAAAGGGATTGGGAAGGGACTGGCTGAGTTCCACCTGTGTCTTTGGAAGGCTGTGACAGCTGTCTTGTACCGTTAGAACATGTGCGTACACAGAGTCTAGCCAGGACCTTTACTACTCATAGTGATGGTTACTGAAAGGGGAGGGAGGTGAATGTCTCAAGCTAGAGGGAATGGCCAGGGGAGGAAACGTTTGCTGTTCTTGTGCATAACACGGTCACCCCCATGTACGTTCAGAGGTTTGCTCCTGAGCCTAGTATAGCCATGCACGTATTTTCCCTCAAGCATTGTGGCCTAGGCGAGGACACTGCTGTAATTTTGCCTCCTCATAACCCAGAAAACCTCAGATGCTGGTTTTAAAGTTCGCCAGGCATTTATGATTTGCTATTCTAGGTGGTTTAATGATGTATAAATAGTGATTAATAGCAACTACTGTTTTTTAAACTATGGAGTTTTTTCTCTTTTAATCTCTAGGATGGCATTTTTATGAATGATAGTGTCAACTCACCCACCTTACTCCAGCCCCTTAGCAGAGCAAGAGGGCCAGCAGGGACACTGGAAGGATAGGGGCATTGGATGGTGAAGGGGCTATGGAGCCCACCCTGCAGTTGATGCATCCCAGGAGAGAAGACAGGGCCACAGAAATGACTCTGGAAGTAGGATAGGCAACATGCTCATTTATGGAGAGCATCGTAAAAGACAACTTAAGAACACAGTGCCTGATACACATTAAATGTTCAGGAGTTATCCTTGCATTAATTAATGAATGCCATTGTGTGCTGAGGTCAAGTATAATCATGCTTTGAGGGATTAAGGTGAAATGAGTGTTTGGATAAGCGAGAGTATGATGTCCGTATTCGTGAGGTTGCATCAGCTTCTCGGCCCTCATGGTCCAAGGGTGGGGGCCTGGCCAGGAGAAGCAATGGCACATTTTCCCAGCGCTCTAATTTTAGCCAGGCTGTCATCCTCCTGAATTTCTTGGAACTGCTTATGCTGCACCAGCATCCGGCACTATATCTGGAGGAAATGACTTTTTAACTACAGCATTGTAGTAAGATTCTTTCAACAAACCACAATGAACAATGGTGGCCAGCTTCCTTTATTCTTGGTAACTGTGAGGAAGCACTCCTAAGAAGTTGAAAAGCAGGTGAGTCTGGTGTGAGGCGACCAATTAGAGAAAAAGGATGGACCCACAAGACTGCTTAGGGACTGCCAAGAGGCTCCTTTGAAACAGATACATTCGGGGACTTCATTACATCTGTGGATTCTGGGGATGTCTGGTCCTGGGAGTAAAATTAGCAGCTGCACTTTTTGGGGGGCTTCTTTGTAGAGCCTTTCTCTGTCATCGGCTGCTTCTCCCACAGCAGGTTCAGTGAGAGGAGCTTGGAGGTCCCATGAGATGAAGCTGGCTGTGAGTTTTGCTACAGGCCACGGTCAGGAGCACATGATAGTAGCATTGGCACAGGCCACGGTGGACCGTTTTTCAGTATACAGTTCCAGCAAAACCTGGTATTCTCCCTGCAAGGGGCACAGGTTAAGTATTAGACATGTGACCCACAGTACAATTAATCATTTAACAAATATTGACAGAGAAACTTCTATGTGCTGGGTGATGTTCTGGACATTGCGGATAACCTTAGAACAAGACAAGCCAACCCCTGCGCTGTGGAGCTTCCAGCATCTCTGGGAGAGACAGACCAGCCTTATGATATGTGACTACGTATGGTATGTCAGGTGTTCATGTCATGGAGAAGACTCATGCAGGAAGGGAGTGGATGGAAGCACTGGGTGGGTCAAGGAGAGTGCTGGTCTGCAATTTTGAGCATGGTGGTGAAAGGAGGCCCTGCTGAGATGACGACGTTTAGGTAAAGACCTGAAGCAGACGCAAGAAGGTGCAGTCCTGCTATGAGCTGGGGCCCCACCTTAGAGGGGCAGAAGGAGGCGAGTGGGGCTGCAGGGAGAGCGGGGGACGGTGGGGGTGAAGTTAGGGTGACAAAGGAGGCCAGACTCTTAGGACCTCAAAGGCTGTGGTGGGGAAATCAGCTTCCACTCTGAAAGGAACTGGGGTCAGGAGAGGGTGGCCTGCCCTGGCGCTTGTGTCAGTAGGATCCCTCTGGCTGCTTCACTGAAAAGCCCAGGTGGGAGGTGATTACAGGAATCCAGGTGAGAGATGAAGATGACCTGGATTAGAGGTGGAGGTGGGGGAAGGGTTTGGGTGCTAGAGAAATTTTGAAAGAACAGCCGATAGGATCCGCTGAGGACATGCAAGTGGGTAGGAGAGAAAGAGGTGGGTTAAAGGTGACTCTAGGACTCCTGGCCTGAGCAACTGGAGGGAGAAAGGGTTGTATGCTGAGACAGAGAAGACCCCGGGAGCACAGTTCACCAGCACAAAACCAAAATGCCCCGGCACAGAAAGAATGACTGCCTTTGGGGGTCCTTGCTGGCAGCAACACTGTGAGGCGGTCTCCCTTCCTTTGCAGTCAGCTTGGCAGAAGCCTCCTGGCAGCCAGGTCCTGTGAAGACTGTGGAAGAGCCATGCCGGTTTTGTTTGCTGCCAGCGCCCCAGCCCTGCACCCCAGCAGCCACAGAGCGGTGATGTGTTTGTAGACACTAATCTGGAGAGGAAAATGCTCTGGGGTGGTGGGAGGGTCACAAGCAGAGCAGAGGGACTGTGGCAGAGGAGGCCAGGAGACTGCTGGCACATCTTTGAACTGCCTGTCACCCAAAGGGGGAAGGAGTTTAATCTGTACAAACCAGAGGGAAGGAGTAGGTGAGACCACCGGAGAGAACCTGCATGAGAGGTGGCTTTTGTTACAAGTGAACAACTTTCTAGCAATGAGCAGAGCTTCCGAAGAGAGCGGAGTCCCCAACCCTGAAATGTGTTCAAGAGAGCCAGGCTGTGCTCTGGATGGTGCCTGGGGTGTGATTCCATGGTTCTAGAAGCTCCCATGAGTCATACTCTTCCAATATTGAGCAGCTGTAATTTTAGAAACAGTGTTAGGAATATAACCAAAGCAGTCCCAATGTTAGAGAATTAATTATGAGTAAAGACCGGCTCAAATGTATATCTCATTGTGTTTCATCCTTCTCCTCCTCCTCATGTACTTTTCTTTAAAATCTCTATGTGCATTTAGGTACACACCTACAAATGTATTGAACACCACATGAATTTTTTCATTACTATGTTATGAGCCTAAGAGGAGCTGTTGTATTTGAAGGAAGGGGTTCTAGATTATGAATTACAGATATCACAGACTCTGGTATAAGAGATAAGAGTATTTAGGCAAGCGTGCCAGGCTGGAGGCAGGTGGAGGTGTGTGCTGGGAGGCCAGGGGGCCAGAGTAGGGAAGGACTGAGTGCAGCTTTTCTGCTGTTGAGGAGGGCACAAGTTTGCAAGTTAGGAATTTGTAGGTGCACCTTTGGCGATACACAGGTCAGGCTGTGCCTATGAGTTGTTGTCCACATGCGTCGGGAGCCTAAAGGATCCCCTAAATTCTCATTCAGAAAACAGGAGGCATAGACAGAGGACATCAGGGAAGGCTTCAATCTGTGCCAAGGGGTTGGATGAGTTCAGAGGGAAATAATACCAAGGCCCTGGAGACTGAGTGCTGAGTGGGAGTGTTTTTGGCCACATGGGAACTGCCATTAGCCCACAGCCCATCCTGGAGGATTTGGTTGGAGGAGGTGATATGGGGTAGGTCTTTTACAACCAAAAGCCTTTGAACTGTGTCTGTTCCATATTAAGAAAGCAAAGTCTCTGTGCATTGCGGGCTGTCCACGGCTGACCTGCAACCAGTGTAGGGAGCCCATTTTGGGATTAAGGCCTCCTGCTCTCTCTGCTGTACACGCGATGCCTTCATACTGGGTAATATCTGCTTAAGCACCATCAGCAGTTGAAGAACTTAGGTTCTGCACTTCCTTCCTGCACTGTAAGGTGATTCAAATAAAGCTTTTTTACATATCTGGTCAATCTTTTTTCTTTTTCTTTTCTTATTTTTTTTTGAGATGGAGTCTTGTTCTGTTGCCCAGGCTGGAGTGCAGTGGTGTAATTTCAGCTCACTGCAACCTCCGCCTCCTGGGTTCAAGCGATTCTCATGCCTCAGCCTCCCGAGTAGCTGGGATTACAGGCACACACCACCATGACTGGTTAATTTTTGTATTTTTAGTACAGATGGGGTTTCACCATGTTGGCCAGGCTGGTCTTGAACTCCCAACCTCAAGTGATCCGTCAGCCTCGCCTCCGAAAGCGCTGGGGTTACAGGCATGAGGCACTGTGCCTGACCCCTCAACTTACTTTCAAAGGGGTTTTCTGACTTTAAGAAGTTCTTTTCCGCTCTATCTTATAACAGTTGCTGAGTAACTGGGTTAAAAATAAGCCAACAATGCAAAAGTGAAAGTCAATTGTTAGTGAATTTTAAGTCAGCCTCTAGTCGGGAGGAGGGTCAGAAGGACAACAGGGAAAGAAAAACAATTCAAATAGCAAAGATTTAAAGAAAAATGGAACTCTCTGGGAGAGTTTAGGTACCTCATACTAGAAGTGAAGAGAGGTGTAGTTTTTCTTTTTTGCAAAACTTTTGTATTTTAATGAAGGCCTGAGGAGAAAACTCTAGAGATTTCCAGAGGGAGAAGCCTGGAGACTTCCCAGCTGCAAGAGCAATGCTAGTGGAAATCCGAGATGGTAGCAAGATGGCACTCTGACATAGGAACGCAGAGGCTGGGAAAGAAAGGAAACAAACCCGGAGGTGAAACTAAGTTAGAGATTCTTTATGGAGAAAGAGACCTACCTTTTTCTTCAGCCATATACAGGTTTTGGAGAACTGAAAGGATGAGGTTCTATTTAAAGTGGTTACATTTTTACAACTGCACCCCCATGCTTATTGCAGCACTATTCACTACAGCAAAGACATGGAATCAACCTAAGTGTCCATGTATGGATGAATGGATAAAGAAGATGTGGGCCGGGCGCGGTGGCTCAAGCCTGTAATCCCAGCACTT